>NC_056746.1:792543377-792693377 GCF_019279795.1 Protopterus annectens
TCAGTTACTGCATTTTTGTTAAGGGACGTTAAAGCACAGTCTGGTCCTCCTCCCATACACAATTACACAGTGTTTTATTACTATTACAGAAACACAGTATTGACAAGCTAACTCCAGAAATGGTATACTTGGATCAGTTTTCGAACATGTGGGAAAGCAGACCTGATAATATTATAAAACAACATCAATGTTGATCTAGGATGTACAGAGGCAGGGTGAACCTCTAACTATGTTGTGTCTAGGGATGGAAAAGGCACCTGATAGAGTGAACTGGAAGCATTTGTTGATACTGTTAGAGGAGATGAGTTTCCCACAATTTAACAAAATGCTAAAGGGACTCTATCATGGAACCATGGCATGGATGAAAGCAGCAGTGAAAAGGTCAGATGAGTCTGGGGTGGCATGGGGAATGAAGAAGGTTTTTCCCTCATTGCCATTACTCTTTAGTTTAGTGCAGTGATCGGTTTGCTAATGTGTCTTGGTTGCAAATCAGTTGACTTTATGATAACATGTTTTTGTATAAGACAAGTCTGGAGATTTGTAAGGATGGGAGCGACACAGAGAGAGAAGGCAGGAGGTAAGTAGAGGCTAAGATGATTTTGGATGTAGAGGCTAGGACGTTTTTGGTTCTATAGAGAGTAGTTTTGCATATACAGATTGAATTTGAGGTTATCATCTATTATTTTAAGATATTCAGTATGTAAATTATCAACAGAAGTATAGCATATTTATATTTTACTGAGGAGTTTTTTTTTTTTTTTATAGAGGTTGTAGGAACTGGTTGTAGAGTAGAACTAGAAGTATGAGTTAGTGGCTGCTGGGCATGATATGGAACATGGTGCTGAAATCTTTAGTAACAGAGGCTGTAATGTCTCTAAAATAAGAGCTGATTGTATGGCAGTTTCAAGTGATATACTAACTGCGGTTGGAATGGGATTACATTTTTGGCCTGAATGCAATATTTCTTTAATAGATGACCTGAACTTTTTTAGATTGTTTTGCTACTATTCTGAATGTTACCTTAATTGTGTTTTTATCAGAGAATATATATATATATATATATATATATATATATATATATATATATATATATATATATATATATATATATGTGTGTGTGTCTGTGTCTGTGTGTGTGTGTATGTATGTATACATATTTTGCTTGATTGCAGTGTTTTTTGTAATGCAGAAAGTTATTTTGTCTGACAATACTTTTCCAGGTTATATATTTGACCTGCACAAGGTTTCTAGCATTTTTGGACAAAAAAATTACATCATTTGTCTTAGTTCTCTTATTTCTAGAAGGTACCAGTTTGTTCTGGATGTTGATGAAGATTGAATTAAATGTTGTTAAGGCATCAGCCAAGAGGAGGGTTTTTAGGATATTCTAGCTGAGTGAGGAAAGGATGGTATTAAATATATGTGGGTTAAAATTAATTAAGTTGTGAACAGTTTTAAAGATTTGTTGTTTTGACAGGTGTGGGTTGTGTCACTTGGTATAAGAGGGGAGATGATCACTGACAGAGTCTGGTAAGTATCTGCGGAGATGAATTTACTAGGGCCAAATACTAAGATCCAGTTGAATATGGTACTTGTAGTTTTGCTATAGTATGTTGATGTATCTATGAATTGATTAAAGCCAAATAGTTTCATAATAAATTTAGGATAAATTGGTATCAAGCCAAACCAGTTTATATTGACATTCCATAATATTATTGTTTCATGTGGAAAGAGGATAGACATCCAGTGTAGGATTTACTTTAATGTGTCAATGTTGCCATGAGGGATATAGAGGACAATAATATATATTCCCTTATATTTGTTTAGCTTCAGGAATGTAATAAGGAGTTCTGTTTTATTGAATTGTATGGCAGCACTTTATGGGGTAAAGTGACAGATATTAGGGTATATTATTGTAACACCATTTTCTTTTCTCTTGAGGCTATTGTTACAAATTTTGTTATAACCAGATGGTATTATCTCAGCATCAGTTATGTTTGATTTTTGCCAGTTTTTGGTTATAGATAGAATTTTGGGTTTATGAAAGGAGAGCCATGTATCTGCATTTTTATTTCTTATACTTCTGATGTTTATAGTAGTAAAGGTTAGCTGGCTTAAAGGAGATGGTGATTTTGATAAAATAAAAATGAATTTCAGGTTTGTGAGGGGTGCATCTTCATTGTTTGTAGGTAATGTTGTCCTCTTGGGCTCAAATGATGGTGGTCACTGCACTGCTGAGTTTAAGCTAGATGGGATGAAAATCATCATCTCCAACTCGGAAATTGTGGTTCTTTTCTGGGTAAGAAAGGATTATCTATCAATATGATTACAAGCGGCTACACCTAGTAAAGGAGTTTAACATAGCACATAATATAACATAGTACACCATAACATAAATCCAGATTTTTGAGTTCCATGTGTAATTTTCTGTGCCTTTCCAGGCTCTCTGACAAGACACTGACTTATTTCTGATCAGCTTACCAAAGAGCAATCACAAATGAGTGAAACTCTGGGAGTAAGAACAGAATTTTAAAACATAAAAAGTCAACATAGAATCTTGTGGGGCACGCCTCCCCTGCACACCCTGATATAGGATTGCTACATCCCTTACACCCCTGCTACTTACACATTACAACTCTGAGTCTGTACAATCACATAGAAAATGGAAATGCTCAGTACACCAGCTAGTCAGTCTTCTTGGGAAAAGCCCTGCAGTTACAAACAGCTTGCAAGGCATAGGCTATGACTAGGGTAAACTGCATAACCCTTAATGGTGTACCCAGGCAACAGGTCCAAGCCTTAAGCAGTCTGAACACACACTCTGTGATGTTTCTTGTTTTAACTGAATTTTGTAATGCTGCTGTTTGGTCATTCTGTGTTGTTTTTGTACAAGCCCCGTTGGCTTGAGCTCCAGAAGGTACCATGCATAACTTAAAATACACAAGGACATATGGGGGTAGACTTGTAAATAATCAGAATATCTTTTATTTGTCAGATTGCCACATTGCTTACACATACCAGCTAGGTATCCCTGAGTAATTTCACTATCCACTGAACTATTTTATAGATAATTTGTATGCCAGAAGTGTGAATTATGAGTGAATCATGGGCACTGTCAGGGTGCTGGGGAGTCAAGCTGGTTATCAAACCCTATATGTTGCTACTACCTGAAAGTTTACAGAATGGTAGCCCAATCTGTTAACAGAGCAATGTGAAGTACACTGGGTTGGGCTTTTACTGACAAGTATCAAATCTGTAGAACCCAAAATTCCAGAGGTAGGCAATTATTATAGAAACCATGCAAGACAGTGGCTCTCTTTCCCCTTTTGCTGAGGAGTCAGATATATTCGAACATACATAGTATATAGTGTTTTTAGAAACACACTGCACATTCAACGGGAGGAGGACTGTGATATATATTCAAGATGCCTCCATTTGTCACTAAAAGGTCGCTGTATCTGGAATAGTAAGCTCTACAGATATCCTGGTGTCCACTTGCATAGGAAGTCTATGCTTTCCTCCCAGTCATGTTTGTAGGCATGCAAGTCAGCCAACCCCCATTTAATGCCTGTCTATGACAAAACAATCTGTCAGCTGCTGGTCAGTTAACTGGAGTACACAATGTGTTGCCTGCACCATTTTCTGTCCTGTTATTTGCTGCCGCATCGTAGTACTGACTGTGAGGTTGTGGTACTTATACATAGCAAATACTGCTGAGCAAATGTTGCTGCTGCTCCAAACATATTTGCTGCTTGCAGCTTTGCAATATCCCACATGCTTTTTGCTCTTATATCGATGAGAAACTTGATCTGTGCCTTCTGCGATTTACAACCGTGAGTCATGACTTTCTTTCACACGCATTTATCTGCATGTTATTCTATCCTAATTTGTTTTGCATGTCACCATATGATCATTTGCAATATATATATATATATATATATATATATATATATATATAGATATATGTGTGTGGAGGGGGGGGCATGTGTATATGTATGTACAATATTATATTATATATCAGAGATATGTAATTGTGATTATTGTATTTCTGTTTATAAATACAGGTATCAAAGTTATTTTTTAATGGGGATGGGAGGGCTGCAGAATCCCACAACCTTCTATAACCTGTGGTTGTATAAATATAAAATACAACATATAGCTTCAAATATAAAGGTTGTCATTTGTGCATCTTACACTTGAATAATACTTTTAGTTTATTCAGCTGCGGAGCTGTATGCAATACATGGTCTTCTTATTGTATGCTATGGAGCTCATGCTTGCAATGATGTTCATTCCCTTACAGAACAGGGGATGTGCTACTTGATATTCAGTCCCTTACAAAACAGGGGGTAATGCTACTTGATATTCAGTCCCTTACATAACAGGGGGTAGTGCTACGTGATATTCAGTCCCTTACAGAACAGGGGGTAGTGCTACTTGACAAGGCCATCAGTCTTGCTTCAGGTCATGACCACTAAACTTTCTTCTAAGCTAAACTCTTGGTAAATGTAAAATAACATCAGTTGCAGTCGGTTACATCTTTGACATTGTATAATTACATGCATTGATGAAGGAGTTCTATTTATAGATTTTTTATACACACACTGTAATTAAAACAAAATCACAGGTAAATTATTCGCCTGCTTAAAATGCCTAAATAAGTGACTGATAGACACTGATAATTCATGGCATTTGTCTGTGAGTCAAACTGTATCAGTCAGTTTTTGACATTGATAAAATGTTATCTTTTCAACACTCTGATTGTAGCTTCTTGAATGCATTGATAAATCTATAAACCTGTTTAAATTTATAGGCACATTAATTTGTTTATTGATTTCACCCAACATTGATTTTATATGAGCTACTTTACTTTTAATTGTAGCCAGGATCTGGATCCATGCTTTTGACTTCTAGTGTCTTCTCACAGCTGACCAGTTCTGAGTATAGCCACTGGCAGTATAATTCATTCTAATCATGTCTTCAATATTGTCTCTAAATGATGTTCAACTGCTTACGTGACTACACAATTATGCAATCTTTTACTTTTATTGGGAGTTGATAAACTACACGGTTAAGTGCCAAAGTAAAATAATAGAACTTTTCACAGTCTGGGCATTCAGATGTTACTCTGCACATACATTAAGTAGTACATTCAACTTGGCTATGCATTTTTTGCATGGAGATAGCAATAAAGATATGTCAAAATATATTGGGGGATGGAAAGGTAGTGAAGTGTTTGCACACTAGACAACAAGTTCTTCTCTGTAGATTTGTACACTTAGAAATGGAACAATATCTGCATTCCCTTGTGTTGCTATTTGTTTTTAATCATGGCTGATTGACTTAACTGGATGTTCTTTAAGGTTATAAATTGCCATAAAAGAAGTATTTCACTTTTAAAGAATGCATTGCTCTTCATGAACTGCTGTCCTAAACTTAATTTCAGTGAAGTTTAATTTTAACTCCGTCTTTTGGTCATAAGGTTATACATACCTTAGTAATAATGGTTTGCAGGCACTATTTTTAAGATGGACAGCAGAGCACATATAAAGAACTGTATGCCACATTGTTGCAGTAAAATGTGTTCCTTGTTTCTTATACAATGTGTGTCCTTTCATAAATATAGTGAAATACTGTAATGGTTGAAACCCAGTGGAAGCAGAAGTCTCATGTTTTGTGCACTTTATATACAAGCCATATTCTAAACTGGTTAAAAGGCAAATATCTCTTCCAGGCAATTCAGCCTCTGTATTGAGATGCAAGTATCTCTTCCAAACAGTTTTCTCTTCTACACAAATGTTCCATTTGCACTTGGGAGGACCATGTGTTTGAGCTGCAGGTCTACAACCTTCTCTTTTTAAGTTCCCGTTCAGTAGGTGCTTTCACTTAATTAATGACTGTTCTTATCTGCCTTAATGGTAAGTATACTCTCCCAGAGCACATACATTAAAGTCAAATAACCCTTCAAATAACAAGTCAGATCAGAAAGCATTATTTTCATATCAGAACAGTAGAAAATCAGCATTCTTTGCATTATTTAGTTTTTGCTATACCAGAATTCTTATTTAATTTTTAAAATGCAACATTTTTTCAGTATTCCCTCTACTAGAAATACTATTAGAAGTAGAAAGCCTTTGTGCAGACTTTATAGCAGTCTGATATAAAATTAACCTGTTCTGTTTAATGTAGTAACCAGCTAAATGCACTTTTCTGATTGGTCTTTTTAATCATGACTGTACAAAATAAACTGGAATAAATAGTCACAAAAACACCAAGTCTACCAGTGAAGCAAAAAACAATGAAATAAAAATAAAAAAGTCCCAACACAAATGTGGTTTCACCGATTTAATAGCACAAAACACAAAGATCCCAATGACTGAGCGCTTTCACCATGAGAATGGCTTCATCAGAGTAATGTTGGTAAGTACAAACAACATTTAAATACCCCATCCCCTACCTGCTGACCAATCCACAGTGAATGACATCATCGCAGAAATTCAAAAAAAAACAGTTGATTATACATGAAATATAAAAACATAATTGAACCAAAATACAATATAAAAATTCACTTGTACAATATGCTTAAATATAAAAAATGTTGTGATGCTGATACATGTTGTTAAATATGTAAACAAAATACATTTTATTTAATGACATTTGCTTTAGCCTTAAGTATAGGAAGAATAGCAATACTGTCATTGAGGCCAGGTGGATGCAATGCATAGCATTTAGCCTAAGTTGCCACATAGTCTCCAAATTTTCCACTTTTAGTTTCAAGTCACCTCCTCTTTCACTACTTTTCACCTTGTCAAAGACAAAGAAAATAAACTTTTTAAAATTAGTACAACATGTACTATGCCTATAGAGTGCATTGGGAGCATCTTTGTTTCTGATGGCCCTAACATGTTCAGTAATCCTTTCCTAGTCTTCGTACAGTTTTGCCCACATAAAAACTGGTGCAGCTGATACAGGTAGCAACATATACTAACATGTTAGTGTTACAGCTGCACCTCCCTGGGAATGGCTGTAACCAGGTATGGACACATATGGGACGTCATTGATGTACTTTCATACCCTACAGGTCCCACATTTGTACATTCTAGAGATAAAAGACTTGCAACTAGAATTCTCCATAATGTCCTTAACATTTCTCTCTCGACTGTAAACTATCCTAGATCTCGGGCCAAGAATTAATTTACTTGCATCCTTAAGACCAAATTGCCACGCATAGTTAATGGCTGAAACAATATCTTGGGAAAGGTGATTGTATCTAAGGACCATTGTAGATGGACCATCAGACCGTTGTTGGGGTGGTTTTACTGGTATCCCAGTACAAAGTATAGGTTGGTAAAGGGCATCTCTCTTCTTTAAAACCTCATGTTTGACCATCAAAATAAATTTTAAGGGGTATCCCCTATCTAAAAACATCCCTACAAGTTGAAACAACTCACATTTAAAAGTATCAGAGTTTCTCACCAATCTCGACAGTCTGACCATCTGCCCCTTGATAATTCCCTTCTTCTGGTGATAAGGAAAATCACAATTCCCGCATCTGGCATCTGATGCAGCTGTACCAGAGATTTGCCAATGGGGACATCCCTTATGGTCACCTAGTGGGGGATGCTGGTTACGCACTTGATCTGTGGCTGATGACACCCATCAGAAATGCACACACACCCAAACAAGAACTCCATAATGAGGCGCACGCACAGACCAGAATTATAATAGAGCGTGTGTTTGGGATGCTCAAGTCATGGTTCAGATGCCTGGACACATCCGATGGAGGCTTGCAGTACTCACCAGTTACATGTACTCAAATTGTCATTGTATGTGCCATGCTGCACAATATGATCCTACAGAAACAGCTGCAGGCAAGAAGAACAGCACGGGGAAGAACAGCACGGGGCAGGGCCACAAAGACCCCCCCCCCCACCATTGCCAAGGCCTGCACAGGCACAGAGTGACTCGGAGGAGGAACAACCTGAGCCAGCACCAGTAGGCAGAAGGAGGCATGCCCAGTATGCCCTGGCCTTGGCAAAGAGGTAACGCATAGCACATACACTGATACAGGAGGGACCAAGGGAATGACACCTCTCTCTAATTCGCACATACAGTAAAAGGGATGCCAAACATGACACTACCTGTGCTCAACCATGTGTAAGGAGTGTACTATGTGCATCCAACATAGGCAGCCCTCCAGCACCACCCTCAGTACTGGTACACACACAAGGTAAGTCACTCAACTTACCAATTGCTGAATGTAGTAGTATGTGTTGTTACCTGTATCCATGGTATGGATGTGAGCATGCAATGGAATCGGGTGGCTGAATGGGATGCCAGCAGATCGTAGACACCTATATTGGCAGCATGAGATCTGTAACAAATACTGGTGTCACCATAGTAGCCAGTACTACACATGGTGACAAAACCCACTGCAGAAAATGTGCTGGGCCACGTGTGTCCATATGACACACACATGCCAGTCAGGGAGGTTCACATACCCAACAGCAGTCACAGCCAGCAGGACAGGTGTAGACAAACACAAACAAAGGCTGTGCTAAGGCCTCTGAATGATGCCTATGGATACCCCCCCCCAGGCCTACACAGACAGACTACATCAGGTCAGGCAGTGGGATGCTAGTTCTGAAGGGTAGGAAGTTAGAAACTAATATGTAAGTCAATCAAACCTAAGACCTGTAGTACACTGATATGCCACTAGTCAGCATGACAGGTTAGAAAACATAATGAAATGGAGTACCTAACATACCAGTACAGTCATAGCAAATGTGTACAAGTGTCAGGTGTGCCCTCCCAATCCTGTGTAGCAATGAAGAAACAATCAGGTGTGGCCCCCCTTCAATCCTGTGTAGTAATGTAGAAACAGTCAGGTGTGCCCCCCCATATCCTATGTAGAAATGTAGAAACAGACAGGTGTGCCCCTTAATCCTGTGTATAAATGTAGAAACAGTCAGGTGTGCCCCCTCCCCCAATCCTATGTAGAAATGTAGAAACAGTCAGGTGTGTACCCCCCAACCCTGTGTAGAAATGTAGAAACAGTCAGGTGTGGCCCCCCTTCAATCCTGTGTAGTAATGTAGAAACAGTCAGGTGTGCCCCCCCAAATCCTATGTAGAAATATAGAAACAGTCAGGTGTGCCCCCCCCCAATCCTGTGTATAAATCTAGAAACAGTCAAGTGCGCACCCTCCCCCAATCCTATGTAGAAATGTAGAAACAGTCAGGTGTGGCCCCCCTTCAATCCTGTGTAGAAATGTAGAAACAGTCAGGTGTGCCCCCCAATCCTGTGTATAAATGTAGAAACAGTCAGGTGTGCCCCCTCCCCCAATCCTATGTAGAAACGTAGAAACAGTCAGGTGTGTGCCCCCAATCCTGTGTATAAATGTAGAAACAGTCATGTGTGCCCCCTCTCCCAATCCTGTGTAGAAATGTAGAAACAGTCAGGTGTGCCCCCCAATCCTGTGTATAAATGTGGAAACAGTCAGGTGTGCCCCCCATATCCTATGTAGACATGTAGTAACAGTCAGGTGTGCCCCCCAAATCCTATGTAGAAATGTAGTAACACTCAGGTGTGCCCCTCCCAATCCTGTGTAGCAATATAGAAACAGTCAGGTGTGGCCCCCCCCAAATCCTATGTAGCAATATAAAACAGTCAGGTGTGCCCTCTCCAGTCCTGTGTATAAATGTAGAAACAGTCAGGTTTGCCCCCCCAATCCTATGTAGAAATGTAGTAACAGTCTGATGTGCCCCCCCAATCTGATATAGACATGTAGTAACATGTATGTGTAGGTATAATACCAGTGGAGCACAGATGACCAGAGGTGGTCAAGGTAGCAGGACAGATTGTAGGATTTGTACAATATGCAGGTATGTGTGTGTTAGGTTGGTGTGTGTTACATATTGCGTGAGAGTGATCAGTATGCATGCATGTTGAGGTTTGACCTGGTGGCCATTGCCCACTACTGCCAATGACAGGGCCAAATCCTCACAACTGCAGTGTCAAACACAATTTCCCCCAGTATAACACATGCTAGCAGCAAGCCATTGTAAATGTATTGTGGTAATATGTGGCACCATCTGAAAGAGTGACATGGCATGGCTGTTGAGCTAGATATACAAGCAGTACACAGAGAAAAGTACCCCAGACATACAGTATATAATGTGTAACTGTGAAATAGACACACCCTTGGAATTATACATACAGGTATGCATCACATTATCTGGGCCTGTAGTAGGGAATACTGGTGTTGTCTGCTGAACACTTGCAGATCACAAAGGTGATAGGACTGATGTATTGGGAAACAGCTGATGTACCTGCACATGCCAGCATAACTGGAATGCCCCATGCATATATGTGTGTCAGATGCAAGTAGTGTTCATAGCATGCATGCACCCAGCTCACCCAAACACCACCCACAGGTACCTCTCTGGTCATATACCTGCTGTTGGGAATGGGTACAATATGACCCCCACCTGTCTACGGCAATAGCAAAAGAATGCAGCATGCAGTGCAGGTATCCCATGCAGGTGTGTCCCTAGCTGTAGGTAGCATCCTACCAGCATCCACACCACCTAATCAATACTGATAGAAAGTATTGACATGAACACCAAGCATACCTACCAAGTCACCCCAGGGGAATATACTGCATGGCCTTCTGGGACTGTAGGACTGACAGAATGCAACGGCCTGCCACAGCTGGCCCACATCATCACCAAATGGTCTACAGGCTTCTGCCAAAGGCCTGTGTCTCACACATACTGCCAATGCATGTTATGTCATGGACACCCAAATAACAACATAACACACTCCACATAAGCCATATGCAAGGTCATGTGGACAAACCACAGCAACATGTCCACCATGTCACACTGCATGAACTGTGGACCAACACCAAAATACAGCTGTGATGAGGTGATAACCTGAGGAAAAGTATCAGAGAATGTATGCATAATGTATGGAAGAGGACAGAATAATACAGGGGGTGGGAGCATGAGCAGCATGGAATGTGCAGGGTCCGGCACACAGCTGTGTGCACACACTATCCCTGGCTGCAAACACATAAATGGGTGGCAACAAACCTGTCCGTACACCACAATAGGGTTAATGTCCTGACTTATGACCCCTGCCTCTGAGTAACCTGTGTGAATCTGTATAGCTGTGAGGTATTGCCACAGCAAGATAAGGCCATACTCTCATGTTGATAGATGTACAATTATGGGATGCTCTGCCAGCACTGTACCAAGATGCTGAACCAGATACACAGACCCAGCAGCAAGTGTCTGAAGCTCCCCCTCCAGAATGGCATAACTGTCCATAAATATGTAGGCGTTTGCCCACAATAGTGGACACAGCTGCATTCACCCTTGTTCCCCAGGACATCACTGTGAGAAAGAATGCTCACCTGATGGTACTTGAGGACATAAAACATCACAGTGTATAACAGTACACATGTTTGAATATCTCTGCTAACACCAGTACCATATAACAGAAGCAGCACAGACACAATCACCTACAGTACACACTATCCCTTGCACAGTTTGACCACATATTGCCAAATGATCTACGGATACCATGCAGAAACAGTTTGCTACCTGTAGGCATACAACACAAAGGTCTGCACTGGAGTACAAACTACTTGGAATGGATCCACTCATTCAATACAGAAGGGCATACTGGGCATGCTCACATACAGAGAAATGAAGCCAATGTCAGACAACATACTGAAAGGTTATACTGTGCATGCTCACACACTTAAATGAAGCCCGTGTCTGCAAACAACAGTGGTCCATACATATCTGACAGTTGCAGATGTTAGTACATACACTCCTCAGTATGCACCAGTCATGCTTTGCAAAAACATTGGATAGGAATACAGACATATATCCAAGGACAGCACACTATAATATGCCAAAAGTAGACATACATAGTATGTGTGGAAGAGAGTGACTGTGACAAAGAGCCAACCATCATAAAGTCTGTCCCACCCAGCACACAGCCAAATGGTTACAACCACATGATGTGTAAATTTCACTCACTGTAGAAATTAGCCACAGGTATCTGTCAGCATTACAGACTATGTAGTGCAAGTGCTAGCTGTGCAACATGACTGTACAAGGCAGTAGTCATCTAGCAGCTATATACACGTACCTGCGGAATATAACCTTGTGTGCACCTGCATGTGGTGTGTCAACCTCTAGATGAATGGGTTATACCATGCACACACACTTCCTTCCCCAAAACCCTACTATGTCAAGCCTGCTGATGTCATCCACTTTGAAATACACCTTTGGGAATGGAGTAGCTCAGTAATCTCTGTGGAGTGTCCTAAAACTGTGTAATGCTATAGTGTGCTAAACTAGTTAGATAGGAGTTCTAATCCCAGACATAGCAACTGTGTGTGTGTGTGTCTCTGTGTAGGGAGCAATGCTTTTTAGGCTAGTCACACTCACTACAATTCAAATGCCCTACTTTGGCAAGGCTGTTGTCATTAACTGTGAAATATACATTTGGGAAAGGTGTAGCCCAATAATCTCTGTGGTGCATCCTATAACTGCATAATGCTGTAGTGTGATAAACTAGTTAGGTAGGAGTTCTAATCCCAGACATAGCAACTGTGTGTGTGTGTGTGTGTGTGTGTGTGTGTGTGTGTGTGTGTGTGTGTGCGTGTGTGTGCGTGTGTGTGTGTGGGCCTCTTTCTGTGTAGGGAGTAATGATTTTTAGTCTAGTCATGCTCACTACAATACAAATGCCCTACTTTGGCAAGGTTGCTGATGTCATTAACTGTGAAATACACATTTGGGAAAGGTGTAGCCTGGTAATCTCCATGGTCCGTCCTATAACTGCATAATACTGTAGTGTGATAAACTAGTTAGGTAGGAGGTCTAATCCCAGACTTGGCAACTGTGTGTGTGTCTCTGTGTAGGAAACAATGTTTTTTAGGCTAGTCCCAAACAATACAATTAAAATGCCCCACTTTGACAAGGCTGCTGATGTCATTCACTGTGAAATACACCTTTGGGAAAGGTGTAGCCCAGTAATCTCTGTGGTGCATCCTATAACAATGTAATGCTGTAGTATGATATAGTACATTGGTAGGGGTTCTAGTCCCACACATGGTAAGTGAGGATGTTTGTGTGTGTGTTTCTTTGTTTGTGTAGGGAGCAATGCATTTTAGGCTAGTCACACTCACTACAGATCAAATGCCTTACTTTGGCAAGGCTGTTGATGTCATTCACTGTGAAATACACCTTTGGGAAACGTGTAGCCCAGTAATCTCTGTGGCGTATCCTATAACAGCTTAATGCTGTAGTGTGATATAATACTTTGGTAGGGGTTCTAGTCCCACACATGGCAAGTGTGGATGTTTTTGTGGGGAGAAATGCATTTTAGGCTAGTCACACTCACTACAGATCAAATGCCCTACTTTGGCAAGGCTGCTGATGTCATTCACTGTGAAATACACCTTTGGGAAAAATGTAGCCCAGTAATCTCTGTGGCGCGTCCTGTAACAGCATAATGCTGTAGTGTGATATAGTACTTTGGTAGGGGTTCTAGTCCCACACATGGCAAGTGTGGATGTTTGTGTAGGGAGCAATGCATTTTAGGCTAGTCACACTCACTACAGATCAAATGCCCTACTTTGGCAAGCCTGCTGAAGTCATTCACTGTGAAATACATCTTTGGGGAAGAAGTACTTCAGTAATCTCTGTGGAGCGTCCTATAACTGTGTAATGCTGTAGTGTAATAAACTAGTTAGGTAGGAGTTCTAATCCCACCTAGTTGAACTAACTAGTGAGGAAGTGTATTCCTGACCTTGCCAAGTGTGTCAATGTGTGTGAGTTCCTGAGAGACTGTGGCTGTGTTGATGCTGACACCTGTTCATGCGGACAAGCACATGTACTACACCTACCGTTTTGCTACCATATCACTGTTGTAGATGTCACTCACCATCACATATATGTTTGGAGAGCTCCTCAACATGTAAGCTATGTGGCGCATCCAATAACTGCATAGACATGTGATAGCAATACATAGTCAGTCAGGGGTTTGCTACCCTGTAGTGGTATGTGTGTGACACAAACATGCTTAGGTTTTACTCTCCCACCCCCTCCCTGACTTGTCCTTGCCTCTGTCTGCCTCTCTCACTTCCTCTCTGGTGGATGTGGAGAACTACACCTGCTTTGCTTAGGCAGCAGCATGTGTTTTGTAAGTGATGCTCATGATCACCTGATGGCCTCTGCACAAATTGCAACCCTCCTCTTGCTGATTGCATGTGGAACAGCTGTGGTAACATTCCCATAGCCAATTGCATGGAAACACACTCCAGTATCTAGGAACATCATGTTGGTTTTGGGCCTTTTCATTCACTGTGAGCAGAAACTAGATCTGGTGTTTGGCAAACAGCATCACAGATGGATTGGGGATTTACCACTAACAACATACACTGTGGAAACAGGCCAACACACAGGAGGGGGATGTGCCTGACATGACTACAGAATGTAAGTGTTGCTATTCTGAATTTGGAGTGATGTTGGTTTAACAGGGTGTGTGTGGATATGGCTGGTCTACATGTTTTAATACCTGTCATGACAGTGCTTTGTTTCTGAGGAAACCCCATCTGCAGGGTCATTTGCAGACTGAGCAGTGTGTGGTGCCTTTTGTTTCTTGTGTTACACACAGAACACCTATCTGTGAACTGTAGAAGCATTGTGTGAGGATTGAAGTCAGTACATGGTGACAGCCATGAGAGTTACTGAGTTCATATTCCTCATAGGACATGTCACAACAAACCCTGTTACAACAGTAAATGTATGAAGTTATCACAGCAACATATCAATATTGGCCCTGTGTTTGTGCCTCCAGCTACAACTCTGTCAACCTTTGTGCATATGTCATGCAATAAGAGGTGCATATGTTCTGTACACCATAACTTCTTGACATCATACCTGATAACAAGCCAGTGAGATGTCAGACTGCTACACATGTTATGTATAGTAGGAGTTATATTTGAGGACATAACCTGGGCATTCTGTGGTTGTGTGTACAGTACTTAGGTCTGTGTACTTATGGTAATTGTGGACAGTGTGTGTATTGTGAATATGTACCTTGGCCTGTGTACAATCTGTGGTAGATGTTATTGTTCTTGGTCCTTCTCTATCTGATGTTACATGCTGCTCCACTGTATGTTATCCTATTGGCTTACATGTTTGTAGGGCCAAACACACACATGTCCCATACCAAAGACAGGCATCAGACCACACTGTTAGTGGCCCAGTATAGGTAGAGTTACTGTGTGAGTGGCAAATATGAGCTTGGTGTTGATCAGATAGTCCATATATCGTAATATCACACTACCTTACCATATGTGGCTGTGGCTGTATTCACACTGGTTGTGGTTATGCACTTTCACACAGTTGTCTGTTACTCTGTACTGTGACATGCCTGTAGAGCTTGCTATATATGCAGGTACATGTGTATTCCCTCATAAGAAATGTAGGCCAGTGTTGCGGCAGTCTGCCTGCAGCCTGCACAGTGCATTGTTACATGTCTAGCAGCTTAGTGTACTTACCCAGTGTGATGTTATGTCCAGATACTTGCCAGATGTACTGCTGCCAGGCCACCATAACAGTCACGTATGTCAGACAAAGCAGTGGAATGCTGTACAGATGCATGTCACTAACTAGTGGGCAGTATGTGGCCATGACACCTCTGTACCAGTGGTTATCATGTGTCAGGACAGACAGGGGTGTGTGAATGCATAACCTATGGGGGCAAATGTATACCAGTATTTACATGATATACCCATCTACATGGCTAACATCCACATTGTCAGGCTTGGTCCACATGTCTTGCACTAAGGGGTTCTGTGTATTCCTCTGGACTGACCAGAGTGTGTCAGACTGTCCACATTTATTGGCCATATCTCTGCTGTAGTCCACAGGATCATTACTGTGCTAGCAGTGGCACTGTACTATGATGTCCTTAGGATGTCTGTCAGTAGCCAATGGTGCACATGTTAAAAGCAGATGTGACCTCAAACACACAACATGTCTGTGAAGACAACCCCTATTACAGTAGCAATAGTCTACATATATGCCTGAAATACATACCTGACATCCCCTTGCACTAACAGGTTGGGACTACTGGGGCTGAGGTAGGGCTCCACTCCATGTTCAGGACAAATGGTGAACATATATGTATATAAAATTATCCATATATCTATATAGATATATACACATATACATATTGACATACAAAGATGGATATGTATATGTACATATATATACATATACACAGCAATATATGTCTACACATATACAGATAGTGATACATATGCACATATACTTATGGATATCTAATATATATATTGACAGTACTAGGTATATCGGAATAGATATGTATGCACATGGATATCTACATATATATCTTCATAAATAAGCATATCTGTATATATATATATATATATATATATATATATATATATATATATATATATATATATATATTTATTTATATGAAGAGATGTACACATGGCCATATAGATGTTGCACTATACAGAGGTGTATACAGACATATGTATGAATATACATGTGTATGTACATGTAGATATATATCAACCTATTATATGTATATATCCATATTCTTGTCATGTGTAAACCTCACGGTTGTGTATACCCTCCCAGATGTATCTCACCGTATGTATCTGCTCTGTGTACATTATGGTAAAATGGCATGTGTGATGCAACAGTCGTATTAATAACAAGTACTACACAATTGTAGAAGTAAAGGCAATTGTTAAATATTAATCAATATGTGCATTGACAGATATATTGGAAAAACAACAGCTGTTTTCACAGAGGTCATAGTGTAGTGGTTAAGTGTTGTGTCTATAGTGTACAGGGTCCTGGGTTCAAGACTTGCAAGGGCTGTTCATTTTGTTGCTGGGCAGAACAAGGGCTGCAGATACAGAGTGGTTAAGTCAGTTTTGAGCAGCTTTAAGCAGGTTTGCATGAAGCTAAGCAGGCTAAGCTACAGGTAAACATATTGGCGCTTACACAGTGTAGGCTTCGCTTACCAGTGCGCAACTCAGCTTAGCTGTTATATTGCAGCAATGTTGATACCTGCTAAGCATGGCTTAGCCCTGGTAACCAGTTCACACCACCTGGTCTGATAATATAGCAGGGTAATGACATCCGTAATAAGTGTATGTAATGCCATGTACAATACATGTGCCTATGTGCTGTCATTACAGTAGCAAGGGGTGTGAGTGTCATGTGTGGGACACAGATGTATATGAGGTCTGTAAATCACTGTTATCCATGTGACTGTGTTACATACAGGGGTAGTAGTCAGGGTACATGCTGTCACACTGGCATGTAGTGTATCATAGCGGTATTACTGTTGACAGTGCTTACCCAGGCAAGAGTAGAGTGCTAAATGTAGTACTGACAACAGGCACCCCTGCAGGCATAGCTGGACTTTCAGGCCTCCCTGTTGTATCCCTGGTGTGTGAGCTGTGTCACAGTATATAACCCCTAATGGGTAATGATCCGACATGTGGAATGTAATTGTAGACTACCGTCTGTACAGCACATGTTAGTGGGGGCTTCTGACATGTTGTTATGGCATACATATTGTTATCAAATGTCTATCTGTCAACACATTCATCCTACTGCATAGCTACTTCCCAAGCCAATGACTGTCAGTCTCTGTACAGATGTGCAGATGGCAGGTATCCAGCTGGGATATGTACAGGCAACCTAAGCTTGATTGACACTGACATGTCTGCCCAACTGTGTAAGAACTGGCACATAAAGGAGATAACACCCTGTACACACCACATGCCATGGGTACCTCCAGTACACTACCACATTCTACAGAACATACTTGGCTACAGGTCTCCATCACAGACACTAACCATGTGTTGTAATGAATGTTGCATACATGTCAACTTGATCACTTCAGTGGCCACGTGCAGGAGGCACCTGGAGGATTGGCTGATGCATGTCACTCTCACCCTGAGGGTCACCACAGTAGTGTCTGTCGATAGATTGCCTGCTGCCACATGGCAGGTGGCAGGATACCACTGTTCACACAACCCCTACACAACCCATCTCTCCTTGGACAATAGCTAGGTACACAGCTATGACCACCTGCAGCGATGCACCCCAGTACTGACACATGTGTACGTGTGCATATCTGAGTATAGCAGTGTCTGTGTGTTAGGACACCTGTACTTGTGAATTCCATGAGGGCCTTCACAACCACCACAACACCCATTGTCGTAGTCAGTTGTCAGATGCTGGAACTGCTCATAACATCACTGACCCTGTTGACTAGGTCGTTCCACAGGGTGGTCCATTCCTGCTGATCATGGGCGGCCCGGCCAAACAAGACAGGGTAGTGCTGTATGAGGTGGTTGACCACAATGTCATTCTCAGCTGCTGAGTACGCCGGAAGCCTTCCCTGGGACAGCTTGCCTGAAAGACATAAAGATGGACACAGGTGTGAGCAAGTCATGCAGCAAGGTTACCACAGTTCTTAATACACATCACGGTCACCCCCCACCATATCACCGACAACAAACTGTGCACACAACTCAATAGGTATGGCTACAGCATACCTACCAGTGGGGCAAATATTGTATTGTACCACACTTTGTGCAATGTGTTTGTAACCATGTTCCCTGTGTGGACACTATCATTGCTGGCCTGTTACAGACTATTCACCTGCATGCCATTGTCAGGGCCACTATGGTTCCATATATGCCTGTGGTATGCTTGCTCTGTGGTTGCTGCACATCTGACATTCTGTGTTATTGGGGTTATCTATGCATGTTGTTGGACATGTTCCAGAATTGTGTAGACTATTGCTACCGACTTATGTTCTATAACAGTGACACAATAGCATGTATATGTACTATTGGCCAGCAGAACCACCTCTCCAAACTCACTTTCCCATGTTACCAGGCCACATCACATGTGTGTCCCACCCTGGGGCCTCCTCATCTACTGGTCAAGCAATGCCTTCAGGTGGAACAAACTCAGGGGATGTTGTCCCCCCCGGGGGCACACACAGACATGATCTTGTCCTCCGAGGTCAGGTCCAGGTTCTGTTCCATAACAGGCTCCACAGACACATGTGGGATGTGCTACATCACCTTGAAGCACCCAGTATACATTCACAGGGCCCACATGCTCCTCTGCTCAGCCTCCATGCCAGGCACCTTTGGGACGTGGACTGCTGTTGTGAGTAGCAGTGGGTGGGAGGCTTGTTCCCATTGTGTCCTTATTGGCGCCCAAGGGGCGTCCACATCTCAGACCACACACACCATCCAGGGTGTTTACCCACCACGTGTCACATACCACCCCTGTAGGCTGTCCTCTATATCTACCAACCCTGACCACCTCCACAACTATACCTGCCAAACTTCCCCATATTCCCATTAAATACTTCACAGACAAGGGCAATGTGGTCCCAACAGGGGGTTCACATGTGACATACCCGTCCATGTTGCACACACTGAAAGCTGTAGATATCTGTGTGTATTGCTATGAGTGGTGTTTCCTCACACATAGCATGCAGCACTGTGGTGGTAATATAGGAGACATGTATTTACATACATATATGTTTGTGTGTGTGTTTGTATATGTAGACATGTGCATATAGGTATATATCTTTATATGTGTAGATATATATGATGTATATATATATATATATATATATATATATATATATATATATATGATGTGTATATATATATATATATATATATATATATATATATATATATATATATATATATATATATATATATATATATATATATATATATATATATATATATATATATATATATACACATATATACACACACATGGGTATCTGTATATTTGTGGACATACATATCTTATATATTTACATGTATTTACAAATATGCATACCTATATATGGGGTACATTCAGACATCAGGTCCACAATTTCACAACACCTTCCTGCACAGCTGCACTGTCTTGCTACAACACGGACAGGTGCCACATATGGACACAGCCTGACATTAGGGGGGTATATGTAGGGCCAGATTGCAGATACCCTTATTACACACCAATGGCATTCCTGCATGCTACAATACAGGTTAACCTGGGTATCCTGCAAGAGATGGGCTGTGGAACCCACGTGTCCATCATTATGGCATTACTTCCACCACCAGCTATTTCCATAGTAATATACATGCTTCCCATTACACAACACACACTATGATGGCTTACATCTTATCAGTCAGTGCTGCTCTGCATGGGTGATGGGTATGGCCCACTACCCACAGGGACAGACTCTATTGTCCTTAGCAGTTGTTCAGCTGAACATCATTATAACAACAACACCTGATGGCACATATAAATCATTCAACATCATGTATTCCATTATTATGGACCAAGTACTACAGTCAATGACATGCATATATACTTCAGTCTCTCTCTCTCTCTCTCTCTCTCTCTCTCTCTCTCTCTCTCTCTCTCGAGCTGCTTTGAATAGATTGGGTGATGCACATGATCAGGTGATGTCCTCTGCACCAATCAGTGTCCTCCACTTGCTACCTGCATACAGCATGCTGTGTAGTACTTCCAATTACCACTGTCATGGCAACCAACTACTATACATCCCTACATCATGTGGGCATGGTCCTTTTACCTTTCCTGTATGGTGGACATCCTTCCTGTGTGTGGGCAGCAGTGTTACATACAGCAGGTAGCAATACCTCTTACAAGAGAACCTGAGCACTCAGGCCAGCTACATATTTGTAGGGGGTTCCAGAACTACAGACAGAGTGTGAGTAGTGTTGTTGTATGCATTGTATAGCAGCAGTGTTACAGGGTTTGTGTGTACATACTAGTTTAACTTGGAATGCAGTCTGTCTGCATAACTCTCAACTGTGGGCCTATCCACTTGATGGCCAGAAGTGTGCCTATTATGATTTGTCTGTCTACCACACAGGTCTTGTGTCAGATATAGCACTGGCAGTGTGTGTGTTGAGTGTTATCAGTACATGGCTACATCCATGTCTGTTTCTAACTTCATATTCCTGACTAAGGGTATGTTGCAGACTATCCTGTAACACCAGCGACTTGCTTAGTGTATGACAACAGTATTTCACATATGGGCCTGTTATGAGCCTGTGTTCCAGCCTCTGTCCTCCACCTACGTACCAGGCTTTGTACATATGACATGCTGTCAGGGGTTGTTATGTAGTGGGCTGTAAGTATGTCATGCTGCCATTCCTGCCATCAGTCCACTGTTGTTGTGGCCCCCACACATATTGTGGGGTTGGGTCCATATATGTGTGGGCTTCATCTACACAATACATGTGTGCCCTTATGCACTCCAGAGGCCAATGTATGTAACAGTGGTATATAGCCCTGTATTATTCAGTCTATGAGGGGATGCACCATAACTCACCTAGGGTGTTACAACATGTTGGGGTATCAGGGGTAAGCTGCCTTAAGGTATCTGGATGTACATTACCATACAATTCACCTTGGGTAAATGCAGGCCTACTGCTTTCTGCCATACAGACTGTTTTGCTTGTCAGTGTGTTTGTGACGGTGTCAGTTATGCCTTGTTATGTAACAGATACATCCCATTGTGTCAACTGAGATCTTTACCCCCTAGGGATAGTGTACAGAGTGTAGTTAGAGGCTGCTGGACTATACATCTGCATTACTTACTGTTGATTGAGTGTTATCCTGTGGCCCTGTCTGTCTTTACTATTGTACTACTTGAAGGCCTCGGCCTAGATAGCAACATATGTCAACCTTTCCAGACTACTGTTACATCACTCTGTTTATATGTATGTCAGAGTCTAAACAGCTATATGACATGGCATATACAACTGTAATCTTACACAAATAAAGCTTTCCCATGTATGCATACCTGTGTGTGGTGTTATATCCTTTGACCTCTCTGTGGGTATATGTTGCAGGCAACAATTGTCATTTGTATGGGTGGCTCATCCAGTGTCCAGTTGGTCAGGTGGCAACTGTAGCCATAGTGGCTGTCCCATATTGTGTGCACCTTCTACATATGTATCATCCTATACATATCGCTGTGTGTGTATGTGTAGTTACATATATATGTATCAGCATATATGTGTCTGTGTATATGTATCTTAGGAATGTTGATTGCTTCCACATTGTACATTCCCTATGGTAGCCAGACTGTACCACATGATATGTTACTGATACCAGCCTGACATCATACAGGTGGGATGGCATACTGTTAACATCTTGTGCCCATGTTGTGTCAGGTCCTGGTTATGCATTTGCACCAGTTGGTATTGTATTTCAGGGCAGACGTGTTTGGCTGTGGGGGGGTATCTATACGTACAAGACGTATGTTATTTGGGCCCCCTCAACCCCATTAATGGTGCATGTGGACATATATGTTTTTGTTATGTTCTCTTTTATATCTATCGATATATGTCTGTATATACTTATATAGATATATATTTATGCTTACATATATTTATTGCTATATATATATATATATATATATATATATATATAGACATTTTGATGTAGACATATATATATCTATAGATGTATGCATTTGTATGTATATGTATATATATATATATATATATATATATATATGTGTGTGTGTGTGTGTGTGTGTGTATAGTTTATATATATATATATATATATATATATATATATATATATATATATATATTTAGATATAAATATATATATATATATATATATATATATATATATATACACACACACATATATATATATATATATATATATATATATATATATACATACACACACACACACACACACACACACACACACACACACACACACACACACACACACACACACATACATCTACATGTTTAAATACATTTCCTGTTCCGTTGAATGACTGTGCTGGATGATATGTTTGTAAATGCCTGTCAGGGTTATGTATCTCTGACATGGCTTAATGGTAAATCACTTGGGGTATGGTGTGCATGGTCCTGGGTTCAAGACTTGCAAAGGCTGTTCATTTTGTTGCTGGGCAGAACAAGGGCTGTTAGATACAGAGTGATTAAGGCACTTTTAAGCAGTTGTAAGTGGGTTTGTGCGGGTTTGCGAAGAGGTAAGCACTGCTAACATCCGGTTACTGTTTCTTATACTCAGCTTCCAAATTGCTTAACCTGTGTGGGCATTGTTTATCCCCGTGCAAACCACTTACTGCTGCTTAAAAGTGCTTACTCCCACTTCCCCCCTCACTAATTTCTTTAAAAGAAAAGAAGAAAGGGTTGCTAGGAAAGTGGTGAAAAGGGGGCACAAAGAGCCCTTATGCACTCCAGAGCACTCCAGAGGCCAGTGTATGTATGTATATTCTGGACATATCTGTACAGTTGTAGGGAAAATAGCAAGGGATGTGCAGGAGGGTGTAGGGAAGGTCCATAGCTGCCCATTTCTTGTACAGCAACAGCTGTGCATATACATTGAATTTGGAGGTAGATTTGGACACTCAATCCCCTGAGAGAGGGGTGAGGACAATAATAATAATATGTTGTGATGCCAGTTTGACCAGATTACATGTGTCCAGTGGGCACGTGTGCAAAATGGACAGCTATGTATGGGGTGATATTTTTTTTGGGAACACATTGCCCTTTTTTTTTCAGGTGAGAGTGGGATGTTGGGGAGGGATAGTAGGTATATTTGGGGAAGTATGTCGGGTAGGTTAACAGACAAGACAAACAAGATGCATACAGGGGTGGTATATGACCCATTTGGAGGGTAAACACCTTGATGGGGAGGGGTGTTGGGAAATCGGAAGCTCATGAGCCCCCTAGTGAAAACAGTGGGACTGAGGTTCCCCACCCATGGACAGTCATCACTGCACCTTCACAGCCCCAAAGGTGGCTGTGCTGGCGGCTGAGTCGGAGAGCCAGGCTGAGCCTCTAGCTGTGACATGCGGCCTTCAAGCTGGCATAGCAGATCTTTGACCTCCCTGCGAAGCTCGCTATGCACCATGACCCAGACCTGGCGATGGGTGACAGGTTCCTGTCCGCTCCGCTCCGCTCCCAGAGGGGTGAGATCCATCCCCTAAGGCAGTTCCACCTGAAGTTGGTGCAGGACCAATGGACGAGGAGGTCCCAGGTTGGGCCCCAGACGTGCTGGTACCTGGTGCCACAGCCAGCTGAGGTGGGACAGGTGGGTCCGCTGGGACCCGCATTCCCATACGTGCTATGGTGTTTATGGTTTATCAAAATATGTGGGTTAGTAATAGTCAGCACATTCCAGGATTAGGTATAACAGCATCCATAGATATTCACATTAACCCAGACACCAGTTATGGAACAGTTCCATAGCAATGGAACACATGCATATATGGGACCACAGTGGTAATAACAGCATGCAGGTACATTGATGGCAGCTTGCCACAAATGTTGGAGTATTTCAAAATAGCACATGCATAGAAACAGATTTATATAATTATCAAACAATATGACATATGTCCCAATATTACAGTGGAGTCATCATGTACCAGTTGAGGTGGGTATTTAGTGTATTGTTGGAGATATGGTGGGGGGGGAGAAAGATGTCAATTAACAACTAGTATATTCCTGTAGTTCGCATTACTTTCCTAGTCAGTGCTGTTATTTGTACCTTACAAGTATTGCTACACTACTCTATTGCCTTAGTTTGGACAGTGATCTGGCTTGCGACAACTATATACATGGACTGGTTTTACCTGCAGTATACAACTCTTACCTGGTATACCTGTGGATGAATTGTTTGTTAACACTAACTGTTTCTACACATACTCCCAGATTCCAAGTTGATGTTATGCAAATACCTGTCCATCTCTTTTTGCACAGACTCTGGCCATGTCTTGACCAAATGCAGGTGAACTGTGACATATGTAGACTATTGCCCTCTTCAACCTTTAGTGACTTACAACACTCTTATACAGGATTTCCTAGACAGTTATATTATGTAGCACAGTGTGGGCAACATTGATCAGTGATACCTTATTATTCAGAGCAACTGCAACACTCACTATGCCATACAATACCGGAGTAAACAGTACCAGTACAGGGTATCAAGCTTTTATTTCTCAGCACAGTGTTCGTATCTGATGTACCTGTGGGAGCAATGTTTGTTAGCACTACCTGAATGTTGTCACACAAAATACCAGATTTCACATTAGTATTATGCACATACATCTCCCTCTGTTACTGTTCACACTCTGGTCACAGCTTGACAACATGGGGGTGTAGATGGGACATACATGGCTTATTACTCTCATAACATTTTGGGGAGTTGCTAATGTGACAAGTTTGTTCTTATAGATGTGTGACAATCAGTTGTATTTCCTGTTTGCTGCCTAAACATCTGGAATCATCCCACTGATTTCTGAGGGGACAGAGTGACAGGTGGCAGATATGGGCCAATTTACTGGACATTCTGGACATATCTGTACAGTTGTGGGGTATATTTCTGTATGCAGACTACTACCACTCCCAGGATTTGAACCATGGCTGTGTGTGTTAAAAATACAACAGTTCATGTCTCAGTTGCATGTGCTATTCGGATTTTGTTGTCTGTCTGTTCACTGTTTTCTGTCTATGTCTCTATCAGTTGTACTAAATGATCTCTGGGGATTGCACCAGTCATATACAGACATTCCTACACATTCTATTTATGTTGCACAGTGTGGGTAACAGCGCTTAATACAACAGTACTATTAAGTGATTACACATCTACATTACCATATGATACCAGAGTATACACATGCAGTCCAGCAGTTAGACCTTTATTGTCAGGCTATTATGCTTTTATTTACATACAAACTATATGAGACTCTTCTTGCCATATTGTCTGGTGTATGCAGTACTTGCCTTAAACAATACAGGTTTTATACTGGCAATTAACTTACTAATACTTTTAGATTTATTTCCTATGACAGTACATGCAAGAGTATTACTAACATGCCTCACGTTGCAACCTCTCCAGGCGACATAAATGGGCCTCCTGGTTCACTGCCCGCTCACTTGCCCTGTGAAGGACATAAAAGGAATATTTAGACATAATCTATCCATAATATACATGAGCTGGCAATTATTAAACAGGTAGTGGAGTGATACTTACACACAGCTGGGACAACCCCTGCAGTCCTAGTCTCTTGGATCCACTGATGCAAGAGATCCCCCTTTTACCGCTTCAGGTTGGCATAGTGATGCCTGACCTGCTCACCAGTTTGGGGTATGCCAGTGGCACTGGTGAGGTCATGGGCAAGATGGTCCCAGGCTTCTGCCTTATATTGGGAATCCTGGTACTGGCCCTGCAGCAGTCTCTGCTCATGGTCTTTGACAAGGAGTCTTGCCATGATTCGGGACTCTTGGATGCTCCAGTGCTGTGCCTGAAAGCGCACTTCCTCTCCCATTCCTGACATGGTACCTGCAAGGGGAAGCTACAACCAGTTATGAGATGTATTCCTGCCTGTTGGGTTTAAGTAGGGCCAATTACCCACACTTTGCCATGATTGGATGGTTTTGAAAAGGCTAAGCTATGGGCAAACCTGCTTACTTAAGGCTGGCATTGTTTAAAGGGGAATACCACTGGGCAAATTGAGTTAGCTGGCCTACACATTGCTTACACCTGCTAAGTTGGCCTGTGCAATGCTTAGCATTGGTTAATATTTACTTTTCATTATATTTGCTTTTTGGCATTGATTTATTATTCATTACGTTATATATATATGTCTGGTATCCATGATTCATGCGTACGTACACTGTATGTGGCCCTTGTGTTTAATAGGGGACTTCAAACCTCTATTACAATTACACCTCACATCTGGGCTTACGTCTGTACTCCAGTTCAATATTTATGCTATGTAGTAGGTTATAGAACATATGACTGTATACTGATTCCTTTCACATGCTCAGTTTGATTTTACTATAGTGAGGATTTGTATGGTGATACCTCATTCTTATGTGCTGCTGTAATGGCTTGGTGGCTAACTACTGTGACTACAGTGTATAGGGTCCTGGGTTCAAGACCTGCAAGGCTGTTTATTTTATTGCTGGGCAGAACAGAGGCTGTTGGATATAGGGTGATTGCCGCACTTTTAAGTACTTGTAAGTGGGTTTGTGTGGGTTTGCTCGAGGGTAAGCTATGCTAACCTTCGGTTAAATATGCTTACAGAGAGTTAGCTTCCATATTGCTTAACCTGTGTGTGCATTGCTTACCCCTATGCAAACGGGCTTAAACCCACTTACTGGTGCTTACATATGCTTATTCCCACTTACTACTGCTTAATAGTGCTTACACTTGCTTACTAGTGCTTACTCACACTTACCACTGCACTGATTTAGATAGTAATGTCTAATAGTTCTTGGGAAGGTGGGGGATTTGGAAGCTGTATGGAGTTATCACTCATTACACATTTTACCTTTCATTTGTATCCCTGATTCCTGTGTACATATACTGTATGGGGCACATGTGATTATCTGTGGACTTTGCAACATTATGACAATGGCACCTCACATCTGCATTTAATGCAGTACCCCAGTTCACAAATATATATTATATACTAGGTTATGCAACTAAAAATATTCGTCATACCATGATTTGACATGGGAAATGGAATGTACTGCAGTGGGACTCGAACCAGGAATGATTGCTCGTAAGGCAAATGCTCTGCTCACTATACTATTGCTATACTGCTTTATTTGCATATATCTTCATTTTTATCCTCTTCTGCCATTTAAGCTGCATTAACCGTAGCTAAGCGATTGGCAAACCCATGCACCTATGGTTAAATTTTATCTGTTTCATAAAAAAAAAAAAGTATCTTTATATTGTTTGTGTTTACTATTGCTCTTGTACATGTAGGGGGATGTTGCTGGGGGTATGCAGACACCTATGAGCGGTCTCGCTCATTCTTTTAGGGATTTTTGCTGTTCTTCATTGCAGGGGCATGTATATTCTGAGAGCTCTGCTCTCAGACACGCCCCTGCACTCTTACATGCTCCGTGTAAGATTAGGAGCTCAGGCAACGCACCTTCATTAATATGCATGGCACACTGCCGGTCCTGCTCCTAAACAGCCACTTCTGTGCAGGACTAAGCCAGTCCTGCATGGAAGATTAGTAAATCCAGGGGTTTATTGTTTCTTAACTTATAAATCCTATGATCTCCTCGGATCTACTACCAGGTTAGCCTACTAGGCATTCCATATCCTATTATTCTTAAAAACACTGTCTAGAATTTTCCATCTGAGTAAAAATTTAATAATTTGTTTGTGTATCTGTTTTTGTGTTTGTTTCCATCTGTGTAGAAATCCTTTTATTTGTGTTTTATTTTGTGTTTTAAACTGTAAAAATGTAACGGTTTGTTGAATGTCTTTTTGGAGCTGTTCTCCCCGGACCTCCGCTGAAAATGGACATGTATCCAGTTGGACTATCCCAGTAAACAAATGTAAAATAAAATAAATAAATAATAAATAATAAATAAATCGTAGTTGCCTTCCTATGTACCCTGGGCAGGAAAGTGACCTTTTTTAAAAAGCAATGCTCGCTATGTTATATACACCCATGTTTTAACATACTGTGCAATTCCTATGTGTGGTGAACTTCACAAATATACACTGATTACTATTACATCCATTCAAAGATCTCTTTTTATATCTCTCTATAATAAATCAACATTTCAGACAACCACTTTTTAACAAAATGTGTTCAAGTATTTGCTATGCAAAAAATGTCTTTGAGGTAATGATTGGGAGAACTTCCTTTCACTCAGAGAACTACATTGTCAAATTGGTTAAATGCAGACTCCCGCTCTCCCAGGACTTAATGAACATCTTTTAATTGCTCCTGTTTTAAAGTGGAAGAGTGACAGGTTGAAACAACTGAACTATTGCTGTTCATGTTTGACATTGCTTCCTATATATGGAGGGGATGTTTGTATTACATTTCATTGTGATGAAGTTCTAGCACTAAGAATGAAAACACTCAATAAATATGATTCTTTGCACAATTTCCCGTGATCATGTTTTTTTTAAGGATTTGCTATAAATTAACATTTCATAGACAAATTAGAAAAGATTATTGCCTTTCATCCATTACCCTTACGTTCTAACTGCATGCAGTATATTTGAGATTATCTGTCTCTCTGTATGTAATCAAATTATATTATATTACACGTGAGACCTTATTTCAAGAATATATTTCACAATTACTTGCATCTCTGTCAATAATTTCTTCAACAGCATTATCATACAACAAATCCCAGCTGTTCCACTTATTAACCATGAATATTTTCTTTCATGTTCTGATTATTCCACAATTCTGTTTTGTTAATCTCATCCTTCATCTTCACCCCAATTATCATTTTTTCCCTTAGTGTTCTATTAAGCACAGAGAAGCATTGATTTCCTTATTAATGAAAGTAGCCTTCTTTGCTACTATCATCATTAAAGAAAACAAGACTTTTACGTGCTTAGGTTGCTTTTTCTTACATCAAGCAAGAACATATCTTTACTAAAGTTGAATCCCTCTCCCAGTATGTGATTTATTACCTAAGTGCAGAACATCACAAAATATGTGTTTCCAAGACTTTGGGCAGGATTCATGAAGCCTCCGTGTAAGAGTTAACATGTCTTACACGGAGGCTACAGTTAAATGGTATGACGTCAGCATACCATGCATATGCATGAGGGCATGCTGAATCACACCCTAGGCTAACACGGTCCGTGTAGGAAAGTAGGGGGCGTGTCCGAATGGCGAGTTCTGCAAAGGGACACGCCCCCAGAAGAGTCAGAGTCCTGAAAGTAACCTCCCACGAGCGAGTCCGCGGAAATGTCAAGAAACACAACACCACACATGTCCCCACAGACTATAAACCCAACTGTAATGTAAAACTTAAAAATAGCAGTTTAATTTTTTTTTTATAATTTCAAAAATGTTTGCCCGTAGTGTGCTCGGTTGCGCGGGTATGCCCTCCGCTCAGCCACAGTTAGCAGTCATTGAAAAGCATATAAGATCTAAATATGCAAATTAAGCCAAGTAGCAATAGCATAGCGGTAGAGACGTTGGCCAAAGAGGAGGTAGTCACGGTTCGAGCCCCCACAACATCATTTTCTATATTTAGTTAAATAAGCATGAAACAATCCCCTGACATATATGTATATATATAAAACTATAATTTAAGTAAAATGTAATGAAATGGGCCATGTATTTTTGAAGAAATCCGAGACAATAAAATAAAAAAAAATGTTATAAGTGCCCATAGCTGAGCTGCACTCTAACAAGCTGAGTATGACTACTTGCAGGTCAGCAGCGGTTTAACAGGTGTACTATGAGTGGCCAGAGTTGAGCAGCGCTTTAACACGCTTAAAATGGGTGCCAGTAGCTGAGCAACACTTCACACAGCGTAATATGCGTGCTCATAGCCAAATAACGTGTTACCCGGCGTAAGCCGTTTGCGCGGAGCTGCGCAGCGTGCCAACCGGCTTACCGGTGGGCAACGTTGAGCAAGCTGTATCAAAACCGCCTTTACACAGACACACCTCCTAGCCTGTCTAGACAGTAGTAAAATAAAAAAAGCAATGTCCAGGATCGAACCCAGGATACTGTGCACCATAGTCAAAGTACTAAACCACTAAGCCATGACAGTTGTACTGAGAAATGCAGTATTAGCATATATAGGAATGAATGGAAATAGAAGCATGACAAAGCAGGTTTTTATAAGCTGATATATGTCCAAAATGGCCAATCACAGATAAGTGCCGGAAAACGGGCATATATAAGCCCCATAGGCTGGAATACACAGCATAACTGATTGTGGAACCCATTTGCAGTCAGGATGGCAGGTGTAGGAGAGGGCAGTCACTTCTGAGCACACAGGTGGGGTGTTGAGGAGTCCAAATATATGGTCTGGCTCCTAGTCCACGATCATGAGGCTCAACTCATGCAAGGCCAGGTTCCCTGGGGTGCATACAAGGCAGAGGCGTGGAACCGGTTGGCACATGATCTCACCAGTGCCACAGGCATACCAAGGACTGGTGAACAGGTCCATCACCACCATGCGGACCTGAAGAGATGTAAGCAGGACCAACTGAACCGTTTGATCCAGGAGGCCCAGCAAATGCCCAACGCCCCACTACTGAGTAAGTATCCATGTAATTAAGTATGTAAGAAATTTATCTTAGCCTACATTATGGAGATGTATGTTCCAATATTACTTCATTTATATCACAGCTGCAGGTGTCCAGTCTATGAATCGTCGAGCCTATGCTGATAGGCTGGTGCGGTTGTGCCAGCAGGCAGGTTAGTAATTATTTTGATGGAATTGTTATAGAATATAAGTGAGACAGCTTGTAAAAGAGTTCAGTGTAGTCACATATTAATAAAGTTCAAATAAGCCTAGAAGAAAGATTCTGCTAGTACTGTATGATTAGATAAGTTATGCAGCCCGTAATCCAGAAATAAACATTAAATAAGTGTCAAATAGAGATTTTCCACCTGTATTGTAATATCAGATAACTGCTTCAGCCTGAAAAAGCCTGGTGAACAATCTACACAGGATAGACGTGTCAAATACATTCCCTTTTAAAATCTGCCATATTAAATAAGTGAGTCTATTGGAAAGGATTGTTGTAACAAGTAAGAAATGTTAATAACACCTAGAATTCAGTACCATCATGAATTGTAAAAATAAAACAAGTGAGAGTATGAGAAAGAGGTATGAATCGACCAAGAAAGCTGTAATAAGTCTGGAATAAAGTTATACTGCAGTCAGTACATTATGAAATGAATGAGACAGCCACAACCAAAGAGTGAAATGGGTTTAAGAAAGTACTGAACCTGGAATGTGTCTGTCCCACAATTTGGATATGTTGCTGTACCCTTGCAATATGGAGATAGTATGGTTGTATGAAATACTGAACATCCAGTAGTCTAGAGCCATATAAATCAAATGTAGCAGGATGCTGTACCCTAACACAGCCAGATATGAACATGTATGAATAAAAATGGAATGTATATTAATGTAGCAGTAACATTCCCACCATCAACATTCCCAAGGTTACATATAGGAAACTGTACTAAGACATGTAGGGTATATATATCTGCAGCTACTAGAAATGTACAGCATATGTATAGGTAGTTTAAGTTGTTAATGTAATATTTCTTCACCCTACTCTATTTCACAAATAATGCATTCCACACCAAACTGGGTATGTGTATTCACAATTAATTCCCAAGGACATTTGTCCTGTTGGTTCATACATATGTGCATGTACGTTGATGCATGTGCCCTGTTCACATATCCAAACCTGATGGCCTGTTGCCATCAATCAACCCTGCATGCTGTTGGATTGTGTACTGTTGTTCTAAATATGCATGTGTTATGCTTGCTGTTCAATGTTTGGAATTCATGGGTGTTTGGTTAATGGGAATACTGATGCATGCTGTAACAACTAATTTTGAATGGTGTTGTTTGTTACTAACCCAAAATGTCATAAACTACTGCTAAACATAGGACAAGAGGGAAGGCGGGTTCCAGCGGACCCACCTCTCCCACCTTAGCTGGCGAGTGCACCTGGCACTAGTGCCCAGGCCGGAACCTCCTCCGGTGGCCCTGTGCCACCTTCGGGTGGAAGTGCTGCAGGGAATGGGGCTCATCCCCCCTCTGCAAGCATGGCCAGAGGAGAACGTCCACTCACCCACCAAAATGTCTGGTCTGTGGTGCATAGCGAGATCAGGCATTCTGTGCTTGAACCCCTACGTCAGCTTGAGGCATGGGTGGCGCAACTCATGGGTGTGCCTGCCCATCCTATATATCCCCCAGCACAGCCCTGTCCTGGGCAGTGAAGGCGCAGTGGTAACTGCTCATGGATGGGGATCTCAGTTCCACTGTTGCCATCTGTGGGCTCATGGGCTTGTGATATCCAAACATCCGTCCCCGTCAATTGTGTTTCCCCCCCACATGTGTCATACTCCGCCCCTGTATGCGTCTTGTTTGCCTTGTCTGTTAACCTCCCCAACCTACCTCCCCAAATATACCTACTTCCTGTACCTCACATTCCACTCTCACCTGAAAAAAAAATAAAAAAAGGGCACTCTGTTCCCACAAAAAAATTACGCCCCATATATAGCTGACCATTTTGCAGACATGTCTGCTGGACATGTCAACTGATTATTAAAATTGGCTGTACAACATATTTTGTTGTCCTCACCCCTCTCTCAAGGGTTGAAGGTTTCAAATTTCACACCAAATTACACACATATGCACAGCTGTTGCTGATAAATAAATGGGCAGCTATGGGCCTTCCCTACATCCTTCCTGAAAATCCCGAGCTTGTTTTCCTACTGTCCTACCCTCTTTGTGCCCCCTTTTTCACCACTTTCCTATCTCCACATTTTCTTTTCTTTAAAAGAAATTAGCGTGGGTGCTAGTGGGAGTAAGCACTTTTAAGCAGTAGTCAGCGGGTGTGCGCTTGTGTGCGCTTAGCTAAGCGGCACTGCTCATGCGTGAGCTCGGCACAAACCAGCGCAAACCCGCTTACAACTGCTTAAAAGTGCCTTAGTCACTCTGAATGACAAGGCCTGTAGTCTGTCAGCAGAAAAATAAAATTCCCCTGTCAGTCTCAAACCCAGGACCTTGGAAACACTAGTTTGCATGACTTACCCCTAAGCCATGACTGATATACTAGAACTTTGTGCTGAAAGCAATATATCATGAAATAGAAGGACTGAATGTAAAGGGAATATAGGAAGGCTATTACACAAAGCTTGTTTCTTGTATCTTTACTGGCAATTCGTGTGGAATTGCATTACATTACTGTGATAAGAGAAACAGCCATGCTAGTAGGTACTAATGTTACAGTAGTACCTTGCAAACCCCACAGAGTATCAGAGCAGGATAAACACTGCCATATTTGAATAGGTAAGAGGCCAGACCTCCCAACTGTGACTGATTTACAGGGATGTCCCTGATTTGCAAGCAAATGTTAACTGTGCCCCACTGACTCCCTGTGAAATGTACTAACAGTAGGCAGAAAGGTGGGGAATCCCACGTAATGGTAACTGTGAATAAGTTAAAGTAGACACTACTTGCATGTCAGAAATGGTGTAGTAATACATATGCTCAAAATACCCCACAGTCACAACTGCAGAATATCTGCACTATATCACGGGTGTATCCCACTGATATGTACCATTCCCTGAGGCTGCTCAAATATATACCTGAAAGTATCTGAGGCTTGCAAGTGTCAGAAACACACAGGCATATCAGCTTGTCTGCTGTTACACACTCTGCGAATAGCTGTAGAACTGCTTCCACAAGCACACCCTCATGTAGGAGTACAACCCAGAAATATCAAAGGATGTAGCCATCTAATAAACTAAGGACAGTATAGCAGTTTACAAGCACTGCATGTGCCTGATATTCATAACTGATAGTACAAAGTACAAGGCCCCACTACTGCTCAGCAGCAAAATAAGATACCCTTGTAAGTGTCAAGCCCCACACCTTGGCCTCACCAGACTGCATGCAGTGCCACCAAACCACACCAAACATATAAGAAATTGCTGCTGAAAGAAATATATCATGCATTACAAGGAGTGAATGTAAATGGAAAATAGGAAAGCCATAGCAACACATTCCAGTAAAGACAAATAGCAGGCCTTCAAGAAGTGAACGTAAAGGCTAAATAGTGAAGCCATAGCAAGAAATTGCAAGAGCTACTGTTGTATACCAGTTAATCCACAAGTCCCACAGCAAAGTACATACTCCCATGTAAACAATATTAGCATTATTAGGTGTGAGTTAACACACACACTGAGAAGAATGAACTGGAAGAAGCAACAGTCAGGTTTCACTACAACATGCATTTCAGTGGCTACAACACAGCCTCAGATATGAGAGACATACCAACCTTTTGACTCACACAACAGTGTCCACAGCAAACCAGCATGGTCCCCACCTTGAAAAATGAAAGGCCTACGCCTACCTAACCTAACATTTTATAGCACTGTCTTGAAATCACAGTGAGAACTGCAATTACCACACAGCAGGCTGCATGCAATTAGTAAATGCTGGCCAACAATTGGTGCAGAGGCCATCACATGCACATGTGCAGATACCTACAAAAGCAGCCTGTACTCCCAGTCCACACATGCAATAATATCATTGTAGCAACTGGAGGGAGAGAGGGAGACAGACAGAGAGAGAGAGAGAGAGAGACCCAAAAAAAATAGCCATCAAGACAACAGCAAGCCATCCAGCCAGCAGCCAGCCAGCAGCAAGCCAGCCAGCAGCAAGGCAGTCAGCCAGCAAGCCAGCCAGCCAGCAGCCAGCCAGCCAGCAGCCAGCCAGCAGCAAGCCAGCCAGCAGCAAGCCAGCCAGCAGCAAGGCAGCCAGCCAGCAGCAAGCCAGTCAGCCAGCAGCCAGCCAGCAGCAAGGCAGCCAGCCAGCAGCAAGCCAGCCAGCAAGCCATCCAGCAGCAAGGCAGCCAGCCAGCAGCAAGCCAGCTAGCAAGCCATCCAACAGCAAGGCAGCCAGCCAGCCAGCCAGCCAGCAGCAAGCCAGCCAGCCAGCAGCAAGCCAGCTAGCAAGCCAGCTAGCAAGCCATCCAGCAGCAAGCCAGCCAGCCAACAGCAAGCCAGCCAGCCAGCAGCCAGCCAGCAGCAAGCCAGCCAGCAGCAAGGCAGTCAGCCAGCAAGCCAGTCAGCCAGCAGCCAGCCAGCAGCAAGCCAGCCAGCAGCAAGCCAGCCAGCAGCAAGGCAGCTAGCCAGCAGCAAGCCAGCCAGCCAGCCAGCAGCCAGCCAGCAGCAAGGCAGCCAGACAGCAGCAAGCCAGCCAGCAAGCCATCCAGCAGCAAGGCAGCCAGCCAGCAGCAAGCCAGCCAGCAAGCCATCCAACAGCAAGGCAGCCAGCCAGCAGCAAGCCAGCCAGCAGCAAGCCAGCCAGCCAGCAGCAAGCCAGCTAGCAAGCCATCCAGCAGCAAGCCAGCCAGCCAGCAGCAAGCCAGCCAGCCAGCCAGCAGCAAGCCATCCAGCAGCAAGCCATCCAAAAAATCTGTCGGCAACAAAGGTAATGTAAACTACATAATCTAATAATCTACATACTGTGAACCCTCCATATGTGTTAGCAGTCTGTATCTATATGTATATGAAGATGTGCATAGAGCAAGGGACATACTGCAACTGTTAGTGAAGGCTGGACATACATATGTAGTTGAGGGTTGCTATGTGCACATATCAATCTAGGTTGTAGTACAATGTACAATGTACAATGTAGGTTGTACAGCAATGGATGTTTAGAAGTATGTTAGTGTGTGTATGTGTATGTGTATATATAAATATATGTATATGTGTATATATATATATATATATATATATATATATATATATATATATATATATACATAGATAGAGAGGTATGTAGAAATAGATAGACATATATAGATAGATAGAATATGTATATACATATATATGTAATAGACACATACATATATAGATATCTATAGATACATACACATATACAGACAGATACGAATGTCTATAGATATCTGTGTATATGAATATCTCTCTCTCTCTCTCTCTCTCTCTATATATATATATATATATATATATATATATATATATATATATATATATGTATAGACTGAGAGAGGCACATGTGGGCAGATGTATTGCAACAGGTGCCTGGTGACAAAGGCATGGACTGAACACCAGTGTGGATACTGGAGTACTATACCCCATTCCAAAACACTTTAACCACTAACTACCACATAGGTGGTTGCCTGCCTACTACTGGAGGTGTCAGAAGGGAACATGGGAAACAAGTGTACAATAGCCTCCCCTTTGATATCCACAGTGGCACACTAGTCTTGTAATCCCTGTACATGTTACGTGTCATCACAAATGGTGTGTCAGCTAGGGAAATTTAGGTCACTGTACCCCTTTACACCTCACAATGTCCTACATGGTGTGTACCTCCCATGACAACTACAGCAAGGGAAAAGGACACACATACCTAACAAAGAGTGATAATGCCCTCAAACACATTCCCTATGCAGAGTGACTGACAAAACCACAGAGTGCCTTTCATACTACCTACACAGAGGTTACCACTGCTGGATATACAGAGTTATGTCACACACATACCAGTTTTCCAACCGCCATGGTAACACCTCACAATCTGTCCAGCCTAAATGACCTATGGCCCTCATCCTTGTCACCGCAGTAAAGAGCACATGCTGGAGGTACAGGTTGCTATCCACAAATAAGCCATACCCTGGACTAAACCACCCAGCATTAACAAGCAAGGATCCTTATTAGTAGATGTCAGTCATACCCGTGATGAATGTTATGCAGATAGGTAATATGCTGTATGAGTCACCTCTGTGTAACTGTGTGACAGGAGCAAGTACAATCACATTACATGTGTCCCAAGGGGCAGGGTAGCATAACACTATGCTGCCGTAGGCCCAAGGCCAATAGCATAGTACCTACCTATGACACAATGCACACAAATGTAGTCATTGCAATACCAACTATGTGAGGTGAAATGAGTGTGCCACTGACTGTGTGCAAGGTCTGTAATGGTGTGATTGCTCAGCATGACATTGTGTCTGTCATGGTAGTGTGTGTCCTCGGTGTGAGGCCAGAGAAAGATGTGTCACTTATTGGGATACAAACATACTACATTGCCATATGTTGTGCTGTGGTTCCCTGTATATGACTGCGGTGTAGGTAGGGGTATGGCAGCAAAGACTAGGGTGGATTACCATTGAAATTGTAACTGTGCATTGCATGCATTGCATGGGATGACAATATTCCCCATCCATTAGCTTGATACATACCCCCAGTGTGAGGTTGCGCATTGGACCTCAAACAGTGTGCCAAGTGCTGGTGTATACTAGTTTGTTGTATGGAGTGTGGCAGGCACTGTCACACAGTTGTTGGCTGAGCACTGATATGTGTTAATTTACATGTGTATCCCCTGATAGACAGACAGATGCTATATATGGCAGTTCAGTGATATCAGTACAGTAGAGTATTATGTGTGCCATATTACTTGCTCACATATTTTTCTTTTCCTTCCAGGGAGATGGTGCATCAGCGCAACCCCTGTTATTCAGCTGCACAGGATGAAGAGATACACCAGAGCCTGGTGCGGGATTTTTCCACACTTTTTTCCCACACCAGCCAGAACCAGCAGGAGAGGGCTGCACTGTAGCAATACCTTGTCCGTTGGGTAAATTACATAGGCATGCATAACCGGACATATGAGCAGGTACGCCATCACTGCAGTGATTTAATTAGAAATGTCCGTCAGCGTGTGTCTGATATCCACAGACAACAGCTTGCCACAGGTGGCGGGGTACCTATCCACCCCCCCCACACCAGACTGGAGGAGCTCCTCCTAAGTTTTGTGGCTCCAGCCCAACAACAACAACATCCACAGACATGTGCCATGATGGAGGCTGGAGCCACCCAGCATGTGGACATGGAGTGTGCAGGTAACATGCCATATCTGTAGTTGAGTGTTGTCTGCACTGGTAGTTTATGCATGTGTAAGATGTGTACTGTGTGAGTAGCTGTTATCCTGGAAATTCTTGTGCAAGATTGATATTCGGAATATCATCAGTACACCTGTGAAAGCCAACTGTTGTACTACTGTACTGTATCATACTCACAGTATCAATGGCACAGTTGTGCCCACTGACAATAACTGTCTTATTTGTGCAGGTCCCTCTGGAGTAACAGCAAGGCAGCCAATCCATGCTGGTGAGTGTGTAATAACAATACTATTAATACTAATGATAATAATAGTAATAATACCCTCAAACAGTATTGTGTATGTGTTGGATTGCAGGTGTGTATGTGTTTGTATCTCATGTACTGAGGAGTGTGTATGTGTGCATGTGCCCATGTGCATGTGTGCATGTGCCCATGTGCATGTGTGCATGTGCCCGTGTGCATGTGTGCATGTGCCCATGTGCATGTGTGCATGTGTGTATGTGCCCGTGTGCATGTGCCCATGTGCATGTGTGCCCGTGTGCATGTGTGCATGTGCCCATGTGCATTTGTGCATGTGCCCGTGTGCATGTGCATGTGTGCATGTGTGAATGTGCCTGTGTGCATGTGCCTGTGTGCATGTGTGCATGTGTGCATGTGCCTGTGTGCATGTGCCCGTGTGCATCTGTGGTAACATTGTGTACACATTGTAAAATGTGTTTCCTGTCTTCCTGTCACAGGTTCTGATGTTGCTCTGTTGGCATGCAGCAGGGAACCTGAAGCCACTGCTGGGGATAGTGATAATGATGATACATGTGCAATGGCACAGGGAGGTGTGACAGGGTCTGTTGTTGGTCAGCCAATCGACAGTACACAGCAGTCAAACCCATCAATGTGCAAAGTCATCCTGCCGATACATCCATTGTCACCAATGTCCTTAGCTGAGGGACAGCATACAGTGGGCATTGACCAGGGGAATGTGGTATCAGTGGCACATGCACCCACTCACAGCAGTCATGGCCAGAGTCCTGACATGGTAACACACAGGCAGATGTCCAGGGGTTCTCGTGGGAGCATCCGTGGTCATACTGCCCCTGTCAGACGTGCCCACAGAGGTCTTTCAACCTCAGCTATGTTCCGGGCTGTAATGCAGGCACAGGCACATATGGAACGGTACACCAGACAGGGTCTGAGGGAGCTTAGAGCACATCGCACTGCTATGAATGACACTATGCGTGACGTAGTGGCTGCCATCCGTACTGTTGGCGAGGGCATTGACAGACGTTGGGGGACACATTAGATCTGTTCCACAACTACATGTCCATGAGCCAGGGCAATGCAGGATGGTTGAGGTGTCATGGACGTATGCCAGCAACATCAGCAGCTGGCAGTCTTCGCGGATGACAACAAACCCGCAGCCGCTCCCATAGTGCCAGTACCAGCCCCAGCAATGCTGAGTCTGTGCTGTCATCAGACCGCCCTAGAAGACCATTTGCACCTGGCTCTGGACAGTCCCAGCAGGGACATGTGTCCAGTCATCAACCAACTGCTTCTGATAACAGTACCCAGTCTGGCTTAGTACCTGATACTGTCCGTAGCACCCCTGCCAGGCACAAGTACCATGTCCGTGGCCAGAGACAGTGATCTGTATGACCTGGCAGGTACAGTCTGTGGCTGTTCACAAACACCCGTATATGGCAGCCATGAGGTGGAACTGTGTGCATGCATACATACATGCATAATGCTAACACCTAGGGCTAACACATAGACACACACACTGTATCAACATTGCCGCATGTTGTACTGTTGTCCCTCACTAACACACACACACATACATGTCGATTGGATTTGTCAATGGCAGACTCTGGCATACCAAGTACACACCCTGTGCATATGATGAAACTGTGCCACCTCCTGCAATCTGTAACATTGATGCAGGAACAGGATAGCATGGTGCTGATGCACAGGGTGACTACATAGAACTATAGTAATATGATCATGTTGTTAACAGTACAGTGTAATGATATCATTGTGGGTATATCCCAGCATGCCTGATGCATTAACAGTATGATTGTCATTGTAGTTTTTTATACACCAGTGTTAATTCCAACAGTGTAATGTCTGCACATCTTGGCATTCTGGTGGTAAGGCTGAAAACACAAACCCACCTACATAGGTAGCACAGGGTATAAGAAAATGGAAGTAATGATACTCAATGCCAGACATGTAAACTGCAAGATGCATGCAGTCCAAACTCTACACAGCATGGAGAATGTTGATATCTGTGCAGTGACAGAAACCTGGCTCAAGGCTCCCAAGAGCACCCTAGCACTACCAGGTTACACCTCATACCATGCTTTACAGCCCCAAAATATGGAACTAACTATGAAAGGAGGGTGAGTATCAATAAATGTCAAGGATACCCACACGCCTAGGTTGGTGCCACACCATGACGCATCACAGACTATCCACGTGCAACTAACAGTGGGTAAAACTGCCTTCCAGTTCATAGCCTGCTACAGACCACCCGCCTAAACCCAGGAAACCCACTTGGCCTACTTAAGAACACATGAATATATGAAGGTGTCTCCAAACAACATTATATTGGGCAACTTCATCTACCCACACATAGACTGGGAGCATTACTGTAGCTCCAACACCCTAGGCCAAAGGTTCCTAGAATTCATAAACTCAAATGCTATGGAACAACTTGTTACCACTCCCACAAGAGGGGAAAACATACTGCACCTGATCATCACCAACATGGGGACTCTATGCTCCAGACTAGAAGTGTATCCCTCACTGGTAACATGACACCAAAGAGTAATCTCACTGTATATTCGCATACCAACCGCAGCCCCTGCACAGAAAACCACAGTGAAAAAGTTGTGTAAAGCAAATTACACACAGCTCAAAACCGAGACAGAGGTGGAATCCTTCAAAGCCCCTGGGCCTGTGTGAAATACAGCCCACACTGCTGAATCCCTTATAAACGCATTCTATGAATACCTCCAGGAATGCACAGATCATGCAATTCCAAATATAACCAAGACCCAATCCTCCAAAGACAGCCGTCCTTTCTGGTGGACCCCAGCCACATAACAGAAACAATAGAAGGAAGAAGCTACTACATGATCGACCAATATCCCACAAAGGGAAGGCATCTCTGATCAGTATTTGGACAAAAATTAAGGGCACTCATAAAATCGTCTAAGGCCAGCTTCAAAAGAAATATTGCACAAGACACAAAGGATAATCACAAGGCTTTCTTTACTTATGTTAGGAATCTGGGTGGGAATTCCCACCCACATATGCTCAGAAGTTGCCCTAAATGACACAGAATTCACCTAAGCCACATACATTGCCAACATCATTGCTGACAGGTTCAGCACAAACATCTCACCCCCCTCCCCACCACAAGGACAAATATATATCCCAGCAGAGTGATGCCCCCTGGCATCTGAGATGCTCAGTCACCCTCTCCGAAAGCAGAAACACAGCATCAATGGGAGCAGACAGTGTCCCAGGCTGCACCCTACATGAACTCCAAGAAGAACTAAACACAAACATAAAAGTACTGTCCAATCCCAGCCTTACTACAGGATATGTAGCCAAGGAGTGGCGTACAGCAAAAGTGACCCCTCTCCACAAAGGTGGTGCCTCAACGGATCCTGGAAATTATTGCCCTGTACACCTGACTAGCTTGGTCTGCAAAGCTATGGAAAGGATCATCATAGACCTCATAAATGAAGTTATTGGGGACCTACAGACACTGGATCCTACCCAGTTCAGCTTTTTTGAGGGCACATCCTGCCTCTTAAACCTGGTTGATGTCTTTGAAACAGGCACCAAGGCCAGGGACGAGGGAAGGTGTTCAACACAGCCTACCTGGACCTCGCAAAAGCCTTCGATACAATACCCCACTCAGGTATATTTCTCGGAGGTACAGGTCAACACAGAAGAACTGTGGCTGAGCAGTTTCGCAGATGACTGCAAACTGTGCACCATAATCAACTCAGCAGCCAACAGAAGCATCCTACAAAAGGGCCTCATAGAAACGGACAGCTGATGCCAGAGCCATGGCATCAAGCTAAACGCCAAAACCTGTATAGTCATCCCCTTTGGCAAAAACTAAGTGACCACAACTTAACACATAGGTGGTAAGCCATTAAGTACTCTACACATGATTAGGGACCTGGGGACCCAAGTTGATAGCAAACTGTCATTTGACAACCACATGGTTGTAGTGGTTACACAGACAGTTTATACAGGCCACCTAATCATGAAGAGATTCACAGCTAGATCACAGGAGGTCATCGTGCCTCTTTAGTCATCCCTCATCAGGCCCATAATTGAGTACAATGCCCCTTTTGTGGTGTACCTTACCAGACACCTGACCTGCAGCAACTGGAAAGTCCACAAAAGTACATCACCAAGGGGATCAAAGGGCGCAAACAGATGTCTGACATATAGAACCATGTCCAACCTGGAATTTATGGACATGCTGCACCTTAGAAAATCTAAATCCCATGGTGGTATGTGCTCGTGACACTTGCACCTCAGCACTTACATAAATAGGACATGCTGGAGGGACAGATTCATAACCCAGAGGCTCCCTTCACTCTGGAATAAAATCACAGTCCAGGTTAGGCAGAGTCCCTTAATGACTCTCTGAAAGAGGAATGTTGCTGACTGGATGGGAGATTGTAGGTTTACCCCGGGTATCACTTCTGTGTCACTGTTACACAGAGGCTGAGTATACTAACCTTGAAAAAGGCCATATCAAAATTCATTTAACATGGGTGTCAAAAGACAAACACAGTCTGGATAGGCTTATAACTACCCTAGGGCAGACAGCCTAGTATGAACCTATGAACCTATTACATGATGTATCCTCAACTGATACACTGATGTAGGAAACCCAGTGTCAGTGATATCCCTGCAGTACTACACTATACCAGTAGCCATTCTTACTGAGCCACACACATCCCTGTGAAGAATGCTGTTTGGCATATAGCAGTGTCATGTACATGCCAACACACTAGCAATATGTTAATCCACGACTGGAAGTGTATACAGTGGCCTACAATGCATTCTGCACATGACACACATGACCACCACATGGGTATCATACAGATGGATACCTGTTGTCCAAGCCATGCTCTATTACTGTAATGCAACTGTAACTTTGTCATCAGCATGTACTTAACATAGTATTCCAGTAGTACCATGTAGGTGGCAGCACCCATCATGTAGAATGGGTAATGGTGTGTACATATGGACAAGTGTTTTCTTGTCTATCCTGTGATATTCACATTTCCAAAGGTATTGTGCAGTCCCTTGGTGTATCGCCTAAGCAAGAAGGTGTCTTTATGCATATCAGCAACAGTTGCCATACACCTACACTGGATGTCCATTACTCACAGACTTTGCTGTGTTATAACATGTGTGACATATACTCCAGACGTGAACCCTCACCCACATTAATATATCACAGCTTTCATGAGTGTGTGTCATCCAGCTGGCCTGGGACACAGATCACTGCAGTAGCCTGCATTGTCAACAACACACATGTATGGCGTACAGTCTGGGAATCTGCAGGACATGCTGGCACAGGTAATAACTGTATTCACATGAGGCAGGCTTCACACATAGGAACTATTTAAGGTCAGAGGTACATATCTCTATGTGGCACACACATACCTGATGTGTGCATTGAAATTACTGTTATAATTATATGTCATACCATAATAAAAGCAACACCCACCACACATTGACAAACTGTGTGACAAAAACACACATGGCATTTGTAGGATTCAAACCCCTACCTAACTACGTTAGGACACTGGAGAGAGACGCATTAGCAGAGTGCGCTATTCGCATTACTGGGTGGTTTCCCTTCTCCTGCTATACTTATAGGGTGCTGACATCATCAGTCTTTACAAAGAGGAATGTACATCATGTAGTGTGTTATTCCAGTTGCCAAAAGGTCCATTTCTTTCAAAGAGAATTGCACACACCCTGACCTTCTCCCAAACACACGCACACTGAGCATTTGTAGGATTCAAACCCCTACCTAACTATATTATGACACTTGAGAGAGACGCATTAGCAGAGCACGCTATTCACATTGCTGGGTGGGTTCCCTTCTCCTGCTATACTTATAAGGTGCTGACATCATCAGTCTTTACCAAGAGAAATGTACATCATGTAGTGTGTTATTCCAGTTGGCAAAAGGTCCATTTTTTCAAAGAGAATTGCACACACCCTCCCCCTCATTAGCAGAGCGCGCTATTCGCATTACTGGGTGGGTTCCCTTCTCCTGCTATACTTATAGGGTGCTGACATCATCAGTCTTTACAAAGAGGAATGTATATCATGTAGTGTGTTATTCCAGTTGCCAAAAGGTCCATTTTTTTAAAGAGAATTGCACATACCCTCCCCCTCCCCCAAACACACACACTGAGCATTTGCAGGATTCAAACCCCTACCTAACTATGTTATGACATTTGAGAGAGACACATTAGCAGAGCACACTATTCAAACTACTGGGTGGCATTTCTTCTCCTGCAGTATTTATAGGGTGCTGACATAATTATTTAGAAAGAGGTATGTACATCTATTGCTTTCCCTCAGTATGGGGGATAGAATATATATGCATTAACAGACGCCTACTTCAGGGTCACATATGCACATCAGCACTGCCAGGTTATGTTTTATACCATGCTTCGTGACCACAGGACTTGTAACACACAACACAACCAGGGGGTGTATCCATATACATCACAGATACACACACCTCTCGGTTGTTACCACTGCACTAAGCATGACAGGCCATACATATACAACTAGCATTATGCAAAACTGACTTTTGGTTGGTGTGTAGTTCAGACCACCCCTCCCATATCCAGGAACCACACTTGGCTTCACTGGGAACAGTGTAGGATATGAAGGTGTTCACATACACCATTACAATGGTTAACTTCAGGTACAGGAATATTGAGTGGGGGAACTACTCAGGCCTCAACAACATCACTCTACAGCCAGTACAATTTGTGAATCCATGTGCTATGGCAGAACCAGTCACCACAACCACAAGGGGGAATACATATTGGACCTGACCATCAGCAACATGGGGACTCTATGTTCCACACCAGTGGTAGACCACCATTGTTAATATCTGACCATAACCAACTTTCCCTGGACATCCATATCCCATCCCCACCCCCAGGCAAGGAAATCACTGCAAACAAAGTATTTCTCAAAAGCAGACTTTGCACTTGTGAAGACTGGGGTGGAATACTTCAAAGGCCCCATGCTGGAGGATTATACAGCCCAATCTGCAGAATCCTTTACAAATGCATTCTATGAGCATCCGGAAGGTTTGCATTGATCATGCTATCCCAAATAAAACCAAGACTCCTCCACAACAGGAGACCTGTCTGGTTTACACCAGCCATATATAAGCTGTACAACAGAAGGAGGGAGCTAATACATTACAGAGCAATATCCCACAGAGGGAGGACATCTCTGAACAGTATTGGCAAGACACTTCAATCCCTCACAATCATCACTTGCAAGTTTTGACAGTGAAATTGTCCAGACACTGCAGATAAGGCTCCCCTCAGTCTGGAATTGAATCCCAATTAATGTTAGACATAGCCCCTCGCCAACCCTCTTCCAGCAAACTCCAGCCACATGGATGTGACATTGCAAATTCAACCCCTGGGATCTCCATTGTGTCCCTGCTTGATGGAGGAACAGCACACTAGCCTTAAATGGTGCCTTCTGTGACCTACTTTACAGAGGCACAGTAGGCTACTGTACTGGGGAGGCAGACACCAAATACACTCTGGCTAGGCTTATGTATTCCCTAGGGCAAACAGCCTAGTATTGACCTCTACACCCATATGTTTATGTTTCGGATGCACAATATTTGTTGCTGAGAAACTGTTTGCAGGTCTTTATTGCCATAGCTTTCCCTGTTTCTATGAACAACTTGTGTATCTGTGGAAGATGTTTGAATATGAGAGGGTTCCACTATATTACTTATGTCTCTGTTGTCATTTAACTGTGTGCACTGGGCAGATTGCTGTATTGTGGTAGATTCCTGGCTTAACACATACAAATGCCAGATATGTGTGGCCAACTGCTATACTGAGACATGGCCTAAGTGTGTGAGCATGCCCAGTTCAGGCTTTCCATGGTTTGTTGCCTGACATATGTCTCATTTATCAAAGTGTGTGAGCATGCCCAGTGTGACCTTTCCATATGTTGAGATCTGAGGTCTACCACATTTATGGTTGTGTGTGAACTTGAGCAATATTTGACATTTATACTTGTGTGTTGTAGGTCATGTTGTGTTCTTACTGCCCAACTGCTTTGTGTCTGAACCCAACATGGATTATGCTGTGCCTGCAGGGTTTCCATGGGATAGTTTGCATACACTTGTCAACATTCTTTCATACTGACCAAACACTGTAATATTGTATAGTGTACTGGTTCAGTCCTTTCACTGTGGTGGACAGTATCCTGGGTTTCAGTCCTATCACTGCTTTAAATATTCATACTGAGCACACCAGACTGGTTAAGGGCCAGTTGTGCAAATATGACCGTGTTGCATTTTGTTCAGCTATTGCCTACTTAAACCAGGCTTGTCCAACATTAGTAGTGTATTACGCAACTGGAGTGGACATTGAGAAACACTAGGCTATGTGCCCTAGGCCATTTCTAATCCTAGTCAGAGAGTGTGTTTGTCCTTCAACACACATTTTAACTGGAGTTTGCCATGACATTTTTCAAGGTTAGTATACTGTGTCTCTGTCTAACCATGACATAAAAGTGATACCCAGGGTAAACCTACAATCTCCCATCCACTCAGCAAGATTCCTCTTGAAGAGAGTCAATGAGGGACTCTCTGGCTAGCCTGGACTTGGTGTTTACTCAAGAGTGGAGGGAGCTTCTGGGTTATGGATCAATCACTACAGCATGTCCTATTTATGTCAGTGATGAGGTTCAGGTCTCTCATGTGCATAGCTCAATGGCATTCAGATTTTACAAGGTGCAGCATGTGCATTGATTCCAGCTTGGACATGGCTTTATACATCAGGCACAGATCACCTCTGGGCAGGCAGTATGCCACTGTGTGGAGTTGCAGTCTGTTTAATCAGGCAACACATGGCATCTGTTACAGCCCTTTGATCCTCCTGATGCGGTACTTTTGGGTCTTTCCAGTTGCTGGAGGTGTCTGCTAGGGTACATCCCATGAGGGCCATTGCACTCAATTGTGAGCCTGATGAAGGATGACTGAAGAGGCACGATGACCTCCTCTGATCTAGATGTGAATACCTTCATGATTAGGTGGGTATATGAAATGTTTCTCTAACCACTACGGCCACATGGTTGTCAAATGCAAGATTTCTATGAACTTGTGTCCCCAGGTCTCTTATTACTTCTAAAGTACTTAATGGGTTAACACCTATGTGGTAATTGGTGGGCACTTACTGTTTTTCCAAAGGGGATGACTATACACTTTTCTGCATTTAGCTTGATAACATGGCTCTGGCACCAGTTGTCTGTTTCTATGAGGCCCTTTTGTAGGATGCTTGTGTCAGCTGGAGGGTCAGATATGGTGCCCAGTTTGTAGTCATCTGCAAACTTGTTCAGACACAGTCCTTCCATGTTGGCCTGTACTTCTGAGAAATATATACCACACATGGGAGGTCCCAGGACTGAGCCTTGTGGGATGCCAGTTGTAGCTGGTTTGGAGTCTGACATGGCTGCAGCATTTCTGACCATGTCAGTTCTGTCCTTGAGCTGGTTTGCAACCCATCTACTGACATAGGGGTTTATATTTAAGCTGGTGAGCTTATCTATAATGAACAAGTGGGGTATTGTAGGGAAGGCTTTTGCAAGGTCCAGATAGGCTGTGTGGACCACCTTCCCCTCATCAATGGCCTTGGTGACTGTTTTAAATGACTCAACCAGGTTTAAGGGGCAGGATCTGTCCTTAAGAAAGCCACACTGGGTAGGGTCCAGTGTCTGTAGGTCCCCAATATCTTTATTTCTGAGGTCCATGACGATCCTTTCCATAGCTTTGCAGACCAAGCTAGTCAGGATTCTGGGGTGATAGTTTGCAGTATCCATTCAGTCACCACCTTTGTGGAGAGGGACCACTGTTGCTGTACACTGCTCTTTGGGTACATATCCTGTGGTAAGGCTGAGAGTGAGCAGTAGTTTTATTTGGTGTTCAATTCTTCTTGGAGTTCATGTTGGACACAGCCCAGGACACCATCTGGTCCCATTGATGCTGTGTGTTTTGCTTTGGAGACGTTGGCTGTTACCTGAGCATCTGTAATGTCAGGAGGACAGCACTCTGCTGGGATAGATATTTTGCCTTTTGGGGGGGGGGGATTTTGCCCTGAACCTGTCAGGTTGGATGTTGGCAATGTGTGTGGGTTTGGTGTATTGTTTGTCATTTTTGACTAATTCTGAGCATATCTGTGAATTCCCACCCAGGTTCCTACCATCAGTTAAGAAAGCCTTGTGATTATCCCTAGTGTCCTGTGCAATTTTTATCTTGTAGCTGGCCTTAGAGGATTTTATGTGTGGCCATAGTTTTTTGTCATAATACTGATCAGAGATGACTTCCCTTTTTGGGTTTTGCTCTATCATGTAGTAGCTTCCTCCTTCTCTTGTATGGTTTGGTAATGGCTGGGGTCCACCAGGCCGGATGCCTGCATTTGGAGGATTGGGTCTTGGTTTTATTTGGGATTGCATAATCCATGCATTCCTGAAGGTGTTCATAGAATGCATTTATAAAGGGTTCTGAGGTCTGGGCCATATTTTCCACAGGCACAAGGGCTTTAATGGATTCCACCTCAGTTTGGAGGAGTGCAAAATTTGCCTTACACATGTTTTTCACTGTGGTTTTCTGGCCAGGGACTGGGGTCGGGATGTGAATATCCAGTGAAATTACTCTATGGTCTGATCTTACCAGTGAGGGATACACTTCTCATCTTGTGCATAGAGTCCCCATGTTGGTGATTATCATGTCCAGTATGCTTACCCCTCTTGTGGGAGTGGTAAGTTGTTCCATAGCATTTTGGTTTATGAATTCTAGGAACCTTTGCCCTAGGGTGTTGGAGCTAGAATAATGCTCCCAGTCTATGTTTGGGTAGTTGCAGTCGCCCAATATAATGTTGTCTGGAGAGACCTTCATATTTTCATGTGTTCTCATGCAGGCCAAGTGCGGTTCCTGGATTTAGGAGGGTGGTCTGTAGCAGGCTACAAACTGAGAGGCAGTTTTAGCCACTGTTACTTGCCCGTGGATAGTCCGTGCTGCTTCTTGCTGTGGCACCAACCTGGGGTTGTGGTTATCCTTCACAATTATTGATAGTCACCCTCCTTTTGTAGTTTGTTCCATGTTTTGGGGCTGTAAAGCATGGTATGAGGTGTAACCTGTTAGTGTTAGGGTGCTCTTGTGAGCCTTGAACCAGGTTTCTGTTACTGCACAGATATCAACATTCTCCATGCTGAGGAGAGTTTGGACTGCATGCATCTTGCAGTTTAGACTTCTGGCATTGGGTAGCATTACTTCTAGTTTCTTATCCCTTGTGATACCTATGGAGGTGGGCTTGTGTTTTCAGCCTTACCTATTCAAGGCAGTATGGGGGTGACAACAGGCTTTGCCAGTATCCAAAAGGCCAGGGGTGATAGGTGCAAGCCACCCCTAGCAGGTGGAGCATCATGTCTTGTTCAGCATGTCATCCCAGGCTGACAGGCATTGGATCCCCTTTGACTAACAGCAATACTTAAGCCAATTGTTGTAATTGATCATCTTGTCTTCATATTGTGGCATCATGCTTGGTGAGGGTAGTATGTTAGTCAGGGTCATCAAGTTTGCATATACTACATGGTGTTACATTGCTTAACACATGGCAATCATGCCTCAGGTGGTGCTGCAGGGCTGCCTATGTTGGATGCACATACTACACTCCCTGTACATGTTTGAAAACAGGTTGTGTCAACTTAGGCATCCCTTTTACTATATGTGTGAGTCAGAGAGAGGTATCATTTCCAGGGTTCCTACTGAGCCAGTGTATGTGCTATGCGTTGCCTCTTTGCCAAGGCCAAGGCATACTGGGCACACCTCCTTCTGCCTACTGTGGCAGGCTCAGGTTGTTCCTCCTCTGAGTCACGCTCTGCCTGTGATGGCCTTGGCAATGGTGGGGGGCTGTTTGGCCCGGGCCTATGCTGGTCCTGCTGCAGCTGTTTTTGCAGAATCATATTATGTAGCATAGCACATACCATGACAATTTGGGTACATGTAGTTGGTGAGTACTGCAAGACTCCACCAGATGTGTCCAGGCACCGGAACCATGTCTTGAGCAGCCCAAACACACGCACTATTACATTACGTGTTTGTGCATGTGCCTCATTATGGCATTCCTGTTCAGGTGTGTGTGCATTTCTGATGGGTGTCATCAGCCACGGCTCCAGTGCATAGCCAGCATCCCCCAGTAGGTGACCATGTGGGATGTCCCCATTGGCAAATGTCTGGTACAGCTGCGTCAGATGCCAGATATGGGAATCATGGTAGCTTCCAGGGCAGCCAGCACACACATTCAGTATTATGCCCTGGGCATCACACACAACCTGACAGTTGATGGAGGGGAAGCCCTTGCGGTTGAAGTACACCTTACCCCGCTCACCGGCTGGTGCTTTGATGCATATGTGCATGCAGTCTATTGCACCCACTACCTCAGGGTATTCCGCTATTTGCTGGAAGAGACGCATATTGCTGGCCAGTACCTCATGGGAATTGGGGAAATATACATGATCACTGACATGTGCTAACATGGCATCCAGGAACTGGTGCAGTACCCTGGATGGTGATGCCTGTGATATCCCCATCATATCACCAGTTGGTCTCTGGAAGGTACCTGTTGCTAGTATTCTTAGGCCAACACATACCTTGGTTTCCACTGGGATGGGTTCCCCTCTGTTGGTTCTGTGTGTGAGGCGTGGCCTGCACAGCTCAACAATTTGCTGTAGGAGGTCTCTGTCCACTCTATAGCACTCCACTATCTCCAGCTAATGTAACCCCTGGTAGGTGACCCTGTGCCTGTACACTCTTCTCCGTCTCCTCACTGTGGGTTGTCCGGCAGCATTTGCATTGTCACCACCCTCAGCATGTTGCTTATGTCACCTTATAACAGCTATGGCAGCCCCTAGCATTTTTTGTCTGAGTGAGGCTTTTTCAGTTTTCACTTGTAATAGCTTACTCCAGTGTTGCAGTGTCTCTTGAGAGAAACATACTGCACTGTTGTTTGCAGAGTTTTAAGTGCTGGGCTGGGCTACTGTTCTGTCTGTGTAATTGCCTGCTTCTGATTGTTTTCACCTGTTACCTCTGCTAGTATTCCCTGGTAGCTTCCTACAATTTCTTCTGCTTCCTTTTTCCTTTCTGTTTCCTCAGGGGGGGGGGGGGGGGTGACACGCAAACAAGTGCAAACATGCTAACAGCAGCTAACACACGCGTACACATGCTTAGACGGACTAAAACTTGCTTATTCGGGTTTAAACGTGCGTATACCAGCACAAATGAGCTAACAGGTCTTTAAACAGGCTTCTACATGCTTACTCCAGCTTAAACGCGCGCACTCGAACTTACACGCATGCACACTATCTTACTCAGGCCTCCGAGCGCGCACACACGCGCATGCACAGCCAGCAAGAAACTTTGGTGTTATCCACAGTGTACACCTTCCATTTCTTGGTTTTCCCATGTCTACTTCTTGACACATCTCTTTCCATGATGTGTGACTGACAGCTTTCACATGCAACTCTGCTCCACTGAGCTGCATTTCTTTCATACATACCCCCCTGTGATGTCACCTATCTGTTACTCTGTTACTCCCCCTTATCCTACTCCTACACTCCAGGGATTGTGCTCATTTGCTATGTAAAAGTGCGATTCACTATCCTAACACTCATTTACATAGGATTGCCTACTAATGCTTAGTTACATGTCTTACACTGAGCTTCCCCCCTTAGCAACCCCTAGTCGGTGGCCATGTTGTTTTCAGCCTGCTATTCCCTTACATTGTAAATTCATGGTTTGCATAAAACCCACAATTTTTATTTTTCTGTTTTTTTACAGCGCAGCCCGTTTGTGCAGCGCTAAAAAAAAAAAAACATTTTTATTTTAATTTTCCATGGGGGCACGTTGCCAGTGGCCACATATTTGGCCATTGGCATGCTTCCTGGAACATATGCAACCTTTATTTGCAGCTGACAAGGCTCCATTGTGCTATTTGCAGAATGGTACTCAGTTGTCAGCTGAGTACATTTCTGCAGATAACACGGCTCTTACACGGACAGGTTTGTGCTTCCTGGATCGCAAAATTACCTCATTTGCATGCCTTTCGGCTGCAAGTGAGGTAATTTGCATATCCAAGCCCTGTCCATGTAAGAGCCATTTTAGGAGCTCTCTTACACGCCCCTACAGGCTGTTCGTGGATCGCTCGTCGGACATGATGGCTGCATGGAGTCTTACACTACTCTTAGACTCCATGCAAGCCATCGTGAATCCTGCCTTTTCTCTGTCTCTCTCTGATTTACCACATTTCTAGTATATATCCATCTTCTGCAGGAACATATTTTTCATTTTTATGGGTTTATAAAAGTATCTATGGAAACATTTCCAGACAACTGTTAAAAATGGGTACTTTTCCATCAACTGGGGCAGCAGTGTTCGCAAAACAGAAATGTTGCCACGAAATATACATGGACAACTTCCGCACATTTTATACTAATTACATCTTCACCTTTTCAACAGACGTGCTTATTTTATGAAGCCCTTTCCCCCCACTTTCAGTTCACATTTTTAACTTCACTGATATAAATACACTGCTGTTTGCAAGCTTCACACTAACATCATAACTGAAATCTGCTGCTACACCAATACTCAGCTTTGCAATAAAACCTGTCAGGCATCCTTAATTATGTGGATCTGTAACCAGATGCTTTACATTTTAACAAAGAGTGAGTTTCTGAGGCTATCGTACTTATGTAAAACTTAAAAGTACTGGTAATTACATCTTCACCTTTGCAACAGATGTGCTTATTTGATGAAGCCCTTTCCCCCCACTTTCAGTTCACATTTTTAACTTCACTGATATAAATACACTGCTGTTTGCAAGCTTCACACTAACATCATAACTGAAATCTGCTGCTACACCAATACTCAGCTTTGCAATAAAACCTGTCAGGCATCCTTAATTATGTGGATCTGTAACCAGATGCTTTACATTTTAACAAAGAGTGAGTTTCTGAGGCTATCGTACTTATGTAAAACTTAAAAGTACTGGTAATTACATCTTCACCTTTGCAACAGATGTGCTTATTTGATGAAGGCCTTCCCCCCCCCACTTTCAGTTCACATTTTCCACACATGCTCCCATTTTACAAAAGGAGTTTGTCCCCATTGGGTGTGTGTGTTAAAATCAATCTTTTGGAAAGTGTCTGTGTAAGCGGCAATGACTGGGGAGGAATTCACGAACACTCCGAGAACAAAGGCAATATGACAAGCAGAATACAGCAAGAAAAGAAGCTGCCCTGATTTGCAAGGGAAACTCACAAGTAGTTGGAGAAGAAAGCCATAACTAAACCTAAGACACAACAATAAAAGAAGCAGTAGTGACATCTGAGCTAATCAATAATACTCTCAGGACGAAGACAGAGTTAAAATGAGAAATAACCTCAGCAGATCTGAGTTCACATCACACACCCATTTTGGCTGCTGCCCCATTAACAGAAAAGTACCTAAAAATGTTCTCAATTTTGTGACACTTATTTAAGGGCCAAACAAGCCACTTTCCAATTGTCTTCATCAAGATTATTCCTCAGCTTTCCACCCCAGGTCTGTCTCAGTTCTGTGCTGTTTTTCTTTTTTTGATCTGTCATTATCTTATAAGCTTTACTTAGTTTTTTTCATAAAAACAGTATCAGGTCTTGCTTCTATTATAAAGTCAACTGTACTTGGTTTAACATGATAGTGTCCATGCTTTTCCAAGTCTTTGTTTCAGTTTAAAGGATAATCCTGCATATACTAAACTGATCTGCCTCCTGTAATCTAAAAGTCTGTTTACCATCTTCCCAGGTATTTCTTTAACACTCCGAGAACAAAGGCAATATGACAAGCAGAATACAGCAAGAAAAGAAGCTGCCCTGATTTGCAAGGGAAACTCACAAGTAGTTGGAGAAGAAAGCCATAACTAAACCTAAGACACAACAATAAAAGAAGCAGTAGTGACATCTGAGCTAATCAATAATACTCTCAGGACGAAGACAGAGTTAAAATGAGAAATAACCTCAGCAGATCTGAGTTCACATCACACACCCATTTTGGCTGCTGCCCCATTAACAGAAAAGTACCTAAAAATGTTCTCAATTTTGTGACACTTATTTAAGGGCCAAACAAGCCACTTTCCAATTGTCTTCATCAAGATTATTCCTCAGCTTTCCACCCCAGGTCTGTCTCAGTTCTGTGCTGTTTTTCTTTTTTTGATCTGTCATTATCTTATAAGCTTTACTTAGTTTTTTTCATAAAAACAGTATCAGGTCTTGCTTCTATTATAAAGTCAACTGTACTTGGTTTAACATGATAGTGTCCATGCTTTTCCAAGTCTTTGTTTCAGTTTAAAGGATAATCCTGCATATACTAAACTGATCTGCCTCCTGTAATCTAAAAGTCTGTTTACCATCTTCCCAGGTATTTCTTTAACACTTAACCCCTGACACCTGCTTCCAAAATCTTGTTTCTTTATTTTTCCCCTCTGTGTGTCTGATCTTCTTTTCAAAACAGTGTAAGAAACTTCTCTGTGTGGAAGAGTTTCAGTCCATATATCAATAGTTAATCACTGTATATTAATCAGATCAGACAAAATAGGTTATGAAAATAGAATATGATTTTTACAATTGATTTTTACATGCAAAGTATATATGTATATATTTACATATATATTTTGATTGCCAAATGGACTAAGGTTGATATATTTCCAGCCATGTTGTATATTGTGTCTTGGATAAAATCACAGACGTAATAATCTACTTAATAATCTGTTTAAATAAGAGGTACCACATCTTTATACATTTTATTTAAAGTATATAAGGGTTATATTATTATGACAACTACTAAGTAGGGCAGGACCAGCTCGACTGTCACACTGATGGGGGAAGGGATGTGAATTTAACATGTGTACCAATAACACTTTGTTTCACAGCACAATAAACCACTCCCATGCCTGATAAAAAGTATATATATATATATATATATATATATATATATATATATATATTTAGAAAGCTTGTGAGGAAACTATTACTCTATTTTTGTTTTTACTTGGATCGCTTGTCTGTGTACTTAATAAAGAATTTTCGACTGGAAACAGACTGCCTGCCTTTCTTGGATTACTTCCGAATACTTAGTAATTCTGTACAATTATTATTTTTTTTTTACTTAAGACGAGTTTAAGTTTGCTACTTCTACTAGTTTTGTCTAATCTGATTAATATACAGTGATCAGCTAGAGATATATGGACTGAAAATCTTCCACACGGAGAAGTTTCTTACACTGTTTTGTTTTTGGGCCCACTACACTTGTTTAGTGAGTTGTTTTAAGACTTCAGGGATACCATGGGGATTACTTTTTTTTTCTGATCTTCTTTTCCTTTCTTTCTTTATTGCTGGTATCTATTATGCAACCCAGTGGTATTATCCTGTGTTTCTAGTCTTTAGCTTATTATCACATAAACAATTGTTTGCTGGACTATATATGGTCTATATAGACTATATTTTAGTTATGTTGACTATATTTTTAGTTATTATTTTGTTTTATTTTGCCTTTATTTCCTGGGATAGTCCAACTGGGTTTAGTGTGAATCCCTTTTCAGCAGATGCCTGAGGAGAAAACATTCATATAATGCATAATTATTAAAATAATCATGAAAGTTTATGCAAAAGTTGGAGAATTTGTACTGTATATGATTATGCATAAAAGATATTAAGCAGAAACAAGTCAGACACTAAATACAGTACAAGAATCCACTTCTAACATATGCATCACATACATATAAAAAGGAGATATTTATTTAGAGAACAGTTTACAAGCAGTATTGAGTATACTTTATGGGAGAACAATAATCTCAATATAAGTCCTCGGTATAATAAAATCAGTTTTTTGTGAAAATGACATCTAAGAGGAGAGAAAAATACTTTAGAAAAATAGTAAAAAGAAAGCTATACCCACAGATTCAGCAAGCTCTGCACGGTGTGCAGGAATAGTGCAGGAGCTTCTGGAGGCAATATGGCCACCGTGCGATCCAGGAATAAGCTCCAGGGATGTGTAGGAGCGCTCCTGCACTATTCCTGCATGGACATAGCTCCTGTATGCAAATTACCCCATTTGCAGGTGAAAACCATGCAAATGAGGTGAATTTGTGATCCAGGAAGCTGTCAGTCGGCCGTGCAGGACTAGTGTATTGTGCAGAAATGTACTCGGTTAGTAGCCAGATATATGGCCATTGGCATGTAAAACAGTTGCCAAAAAAAAAAACTTTAATTTTTTTTTTAGCTGATTTTGACTGTTTAAGAGTAGGGCAGTGGTGCACAAATGGGATCGGGCCAAAAAAAAAAAAAAAACTGAAATAAGCATTGTAACCAAAATCACTATTTTGCCAGACAGAAGACAAGATGGCCAGTGAACAGTGGTTGCCAAAGGGGAAGGCTCAGTGTGGGACCTGTAACTATGCATTAGCAGGCAATCCTATGCAAATGAGGGGAATGATAATGAATCACAGATTTCCCCCTCAATGCTAGCAAGCACCCAACTGTGTAAGTGCAGGAATAGCATGGTGCAAGCCTAAGAGTTAGCTGACATCATAGGGATGTGTGTCAGGCATACTGTAAGCTTACTGAAGCCCTGTGGCTTGGGTTTGCCCTTAGCTTAGCAGAGCTAAGCAAGGGGGTGTGTCTGAGGCTGCCTAGCAGTCTTTACAGTGCCTAAGTGGGTGTGCATGCTGCGCACTGGGTTTTAAAGGAAAAAAAAAAAGTAAACCAGGAAATAGCAGCTCTGTGCACATCTGAGCACTGTGTTAACACGGCATGGGAAGGGAAAACAGCAGTAGGAAGGTAATTAAGGAGAACTAGCATAGCTGGCCAGTGAAATGTATCAGAATCAGTGAATTACACAGGCAGAAGACCAGCCCAGCGCACCACTATAAACTATGCAAAAACCTTACCCTCTGTTTTTTCCCACATACTCTACACCACTGGCGTACGCAAGCGGGGACATTTTAACAAACAAAAGCAACAAAATGATACATCAACATGTGGAAGAGGCTGAGGGTGGTGAGGATGTGAATGCTGTTGATCAATCCACAGTGAGGAGAAGGAAAAGCGTGTACAGACCCAGGATAACCTACCAGGGATTACATGAGCTGGAGATAGTGAAGCACTATAGGGTGGACAGGGACCACCTACTGCAAATTGTTGAGCTGTGCCGGCCACACCTCACACACAGGACTAACAGAGGGGAACTCATCCCAGTGGATACCAAGGAATGTGTAGGCCTAGGAATGTGTAGGTCTAGGAATACTAGCCACAGGTACCTTCCCAAGGCCAACTGGGGATATCATGGGGATTTCACAGGCATCAGCATCCCGGGTACTCCAACAGTTCCTGGATGCCATGTCAGCACATGCCAGTGAGCATGTATATTTCCCCAACACCCGTGAGGCCTTGGCCAGCAATATACGTCTCTTCCACCATATAGCAGAATACCCTGATGTAGTGGGTGCTATAGACTGCACACACATACTCATCAAAGCACCACCCGGTGAGTGGGGTAGGGTCTATATCAACCGCAAGGGCTTCCCCTCCATCAACTCCCATATCATGTGCGATGCCCAGGGCATTATAATGAATGTGTTGGCTGCCCTGGAAGCTATCACGACTCCTACATCTGGCATCTGACACAGCTGTACCAGAGATTTGCCAATGGGGACAACCCTTACGGTCACCTAGTGGGGGATGCTGGTTACGCACTGGAGCCGTGGCTGATGACACCCATTAGAAATGCACACACACCTGAACAAGAACTCCATAATGAGGCACACGGACAGACCAGAATCATAATAGATTGTGTGTTTGGGATGCTTAAGTCATGGTTCTGGTGCCTGGATACATCCAGTGGAGTCTTGCAGTACTCCCCAGCTACATGTACCCAAATTGCATTGTATGTGCCATGCTACACAATATGATCCTGCAGAAACAGCTGCAGCAGGAACAGCACAGGGCAGGGCCACACAGCCCCCCACCATTGTCAAGGCCTGCATAGGCACAGAGTGACTCAGAGGAGGAACAACCTGAGCCTGCTCCAGTAGGCAGAAGGAGGGATGCCCAGTATGCACAGGCCTTGGCAAAGAGGCAACACATAGCACATACACTGACACGGTAGGGACCCAGGGAATGACACCTCTCTCTGACTCACACATACAGTAAAAGGGATGCCAAACATGACACTACCTGTGCTTAACCATGTATAGGGAATGAACTATGTGCATCCAACATAGTCAGCCCTCCAGCACCATCCTCAATACTGGCACAGCCACAAGGTAAATCACTCTTACCAATTACCGAATGGCGTAGTATGTGTTGTTACTTGTATCTATGGCATGGATGTGAGCATGTAAGGGAATCAGGTGGCTGAATTGGATGCTAGCAGATAGTAGACACCTATAGTGGCAACATGAGATCTGTAACAAATTATGGTGTCACCATAGTAGCCAGTACTAGACAAGGTGACAAAACTCACTGCAGGAAATGTGCTGAGCCACATGTGTGTCTAGAGGACACACGCATGCCAGTCAGGGAGGCTCACATACCCAACAACAGTCTCAGCCAACAGGACAGGTGTCTGTGCTAAGGCGTCTGATTGATGGCTATGGAGAACAGCCCCCCCCCCCAAGACCTGCACAGACAGACTACAACAGGTCAGGGAGTGGGATGTTAGTTCTGAAGGGTAAGAAGTTAGAAACTGAAATGTAGGTCAGTCAAACCTAAGACCTGTAGTACACTGATATGCCTCTAGTCAGCATGATAGGTTAGAATACAGAATGAAATGGAGTACCTGAAATACCAGTACAGTCATAGCAAATGTGTACAAGTGTCAGGTGTGCCCCCCAATGCTCTGTAGAAATGTAGTAACAGTCAGGTGCCCCCCCCCACAATCCTGTGTAGAAATGTAGTAACAATCAGGTGTGCCCCCACAATCCTATGTAGAAATGTAGTAACAGTCAGGTGTGCCTCCCCAATCCTATGTAGAAATGTAGTAACAGTCAATTGTGCCCCCCCAATCCTATGTAGAAATGTAGTAACAGTCAGGTGTGCCCCCCCCCCACAATTCTATGTAGAAATGTAGGAACAGTCAGGTGTGCCCCCCAAGTCTATGTAGAAATGTAGTAACATGTATGTGTAGGTATAATAACAGCACAGATCACCTGAGCTGCCAAGGTAGCAGGATAGATTGTGCATGTGTACAATATGCAGGTCTGTGTGTGTTAGGGTGGTGTGTGTTGTATATTGTGTGAGAGTGGTCAGTATGTATGCATGGTGAGGTTTGTCCTGTTGGCCATTGCCCAGTACTGCCAATGACAGGGCCAAGGTCTCACAACTGCAGTGCCAAACACAATGCTTCCCAGTGAAATACATTCCAGCAGTAAGCCATAGTAAATGTTTGGAAGTAATATGTGTCACCATCTGAAAGATGGACATGGCATGAATGTCGGCCCAGATATACAAGCAGTACACAGGGGGAAGTACCCCAGACAGACAGTGTATAATATGTAACTTGCAAATGGACACACCCTTGGAATTGTACATACAAGTTTGCAGCACATTATTTGGGCTTGTAGTATGGAATACCGATGTCATCTGGCCAAACACTGGCAGATCACAAAGGTCATAGCAATGAAGTATTGTGAAACAGCTGATGTCTCTGCACAAGCCAGCATAAGTGGAATGCCCCATGCATATCTGTGAGTCAGATGCAAGTAGTGTCCATGGCACACATGCACCCAGCTCACCACACCACCATCCACAGGTACCTCTCCAGTCTTATCCTTGCTGCTGGGAATGAGTGCATTATGGCCCCCACCTGTGTATGGCAATAGCGAAAGAATGCAGCATGCAGAACAGGTGTCCCATGCAGGTGTGTCCCTTGCTGTAAGCAGCACCCTGCCAACATCCACACCACTGGATCAATACTGACAGAAAGTATTGGCATGAACACCTTGCACACCTACCCTGTCACCCCAAGGGAATATAGTGTATAGCAGTCTGGGACTGTAGGAGTGACAGAATGCAACGGCCTGCTACAGCTGGCCTGCATCACTACCAAATGGCCTATAGCCTCTGCCAAAGGCCTGTGTCTCACCTGTACTGCCAATGTATGTTATGTCATGGACTCCCAAATAACAACATAACACAGTCCACAGAACCCAAATGCAAGGCCGTGTGGACAAATCACAGTAACATGTCCATCATGTCCTACTACATGAACTGTGGACCAACACCAAATTTCTGCTGGGATGAGGTGATAACTATAGGGAACATATCAGATAATGTTTGCATAATGTATGGAAGAGGATAGAATAATGGGGGGTGGGAGTCTGGGCAGCATGGAGTGTGAGAATTCCGAACCTCAGCCATGTGCACATACTATCCCTTGCTGCAAACACAAGAATAGGTGGCTACAAACCTGCTCATAAACTACAATGTGAAGGGGTAATGTCCAGAGTTATGACCCCTACCTCTGGGTAACCTGTTTGAATCTGTACAGCTGTGAAGCATGGCCACAGCAGGATATGGCCATACTGGGATGTCCATGGATGTACAAGCAGGGGATCCTCTGCCACCACTGTACTAAGGTGCTGAACCATTTACACAGACTCAGCAGAAAGTGTCTGCAGCTTCCCCTCGAAAATGGCATGATTGTGCAAGAATATGTAGGCTGCTGACCACAATACCGGACACAACTGCATTCACTCTGTGTTCCCCAGGACATCACTGCAAGCAAATATGTATACATGACAGTATTTTATGACATAAAACATCACAATGTATAACAGTGCATATGTCTGAATATCTCTACGAACACCAGGACCATGAAGCAGAAGCAGCACAGACACAATTATCTACAGTAACCCACTATCCTTTGCCCATTTTGACCCCATATTGTCATCCTGGAGAAACAATTTGCTAGCTATAGGTGTAGAACACAAAAGTCTGCACTGGAGTACAATCTACCTGGAATGGATTCACACATTCAATACAGAAGGTCATACTGGGCATGCTCCCACACTTAGAGAAATGAATGCTATGTCAGACAACAAAAAACTGAAAGATCATACTGGGCAGGCTCACACACAACAGAAATGAAGCCCATGTCTGGCAGCAACAGTGGACCATACATAAATGACAGTCGCAGATGTTAGTGCATACACTCCTCAGTACACACCAGTCATGCTTTGCACACACACATTGGATAGGAATACACACATATATCCAAGGACAACACACTATAATAGGCCAAAAATACACATACATAGATATGTGGAAGAGAGTGACAGTGACAAAGAGCCTTCCATCATGAGGCCTGTCCCACCCAGTACACACCCAATTGGCTAAAACCACATAATGTGCAAATGTCAATAACCATAGACATTTGCCTCTGGTATCCCTCAGCACTATAGTGTCTGTGGTGCTTGTGCTGACTGTGTAACATGACTGTACAAGTCAGTAGTCCTCTAGCAGTTGTATACATGTACCTATAGAATATAAACCTGTGTGTGCCTGAGTGTTGTGTGTCTGCCTCTAGAGGAATGGGTTATGGCCCATGTACACACACTGTCCTCCCCAGCCTGCTGATGTCTTCACCTTGAAATACACCTTTGGAGAAGTAGCACCCCAGTAATTTCACCTTGAAATAGACCTTTGGAGAAGTAGCACCCCAGTAATCTCTGTGGTGCATTATATAACTGTGTAATGCTGTAGTGTGATGTACCAGTTAGGTAGGAGTTCTAATCCCAAATGTGGCAACTGTGTGTCTGTGTAGGGAGCAATGCTTTTGAGGCCATTCTGTCACTACAACCTCCATTGCCCTTCTTTGGCAAGTCTACTGATGTCATTCATTTTGAAATACACCTTTGGGGAAGAAGTAGCCCACTAATCTCTGTGGTGTGTCCTATAACTGTGTAATGTTGTAGTGTGATAAACTAGTTAGGTAGGAGTTCTATTCCCAGACATGGCAAATGTGGCTCTTTGTGTAGGGAGCAATGCATTTACAGTCACTACAACCTCCATTGCCCTTCTTTGGCATGCCTGCTAATGTCATTCACTTTGAAATACACCTTTGGGGAAGGAGTAGCCCAGTCATTTCTGTGGCATGTCCTATGACTGCATGATGTTGTAGTGTGATAAACTAATTAGGTAGGAGTTTTATTCCCCGACATGGCAAGTGTGGATCTTTGTGTGTTTGTCTGTGTAGGGAGCAATGCTTTTGAGGCCATTCACAGTCACTACAGCCTCCACTGCCCTTCTTTGGCAAGCCTGCTGATGTCATTCACTTTGAAATACACCTTTGGGGAAGGAATAGCTCAGTAATCTCTGTGGGGAGTCCTATAACTGCATAATGCTGTAGTGTGATTTATTGGTTAGGTAGGAGTTCTGTTCCCAGACATGGCAAATTTGTGTGTTTGTCTCTGTAGGGAGCATTGCTTTTGAGGCCATTCACAGTCACTACAACCTCCATTGCCCTTCTTTGGCAACCTCCACCAGAATGACAACTGTGAATCCGTCTCCAGAGCCATGAACGAGGGTAAGGTGGTTTACACAGCCTATCTGAACCTCGCCAAGCCCTTTGACACCATCCCCCAGTCTGGAATCATAGATAAATGTACCAAGCTGGCCATTAATCCCATTGTCACCTGATGGGCTGCCAACTGCTGTACTGACACAACCCACACTGTAAATGTATGTGACACCATCCTGAGCCCCAGACAAGTGACAGTTGGAGTACCTTAAGGTTCAGTCCTGGCACCGCCCTTGTTTGGCATCTACTGTTCTGAAGTACAGTCCATCAGTAAGGGACACTGGCAAACAAAGGTTGCAGATGACTGCACACTGGCAGCCAATACTGAATCTCCACATGTTGTGGATAGTCTACAGAAGGGCCTTACAGAAAGACATGCTTGGTGCTTGAACAATGTCCTCCAGATCAATGCCAAGACATATACAGTTATCCCCATTGGGAAGGGACATATACCTGTGAAGTACCACATAGGTTGCAGTACACTAAACACTTAAAGTGTGATAACAGACTTAGGGACACAGGTGGACAGTGGTCTCACCTTTGATAACCACATTTCCACAACAGTCAGAAAACCCACCTATGTGGCACACCTCCCACTAAGGGCTGTACATCCAGGAAAAGGAGGCCATTGTCCCACTGTAGGCATCTCTCAGTAGACCCAGTACAGACTACAATGGCCCATTAAGTATGTACCTCACCAGACATCTGCAACAAGTAGAGAGGCTGCAGACATACCTCATGAAATGACCACAGGCCTAAACCAGATGCCCTATGCTGACCATCTGAAAATCATCCAGCTATCCTCTGTCATGTATTGTGTTCTCAGAGGGGATCTCTGCTTAACATACCATGCCATGTCAAACCCACAGCTGTTGGACATGCTACACTTAAGAGAATTCAAATCCCTCACAGCCACATTCTCCAGGGGATCCAAATCCTGTCATCACAATGAACAATACACGCAGGGGGGATGTGTTACTGACCCAGAGACTCCCCGGACTCTGGAACAGACTGCCCATACATATCAGGCAGAGTTCCTCTTTGGCCCTCTTCAAAAGGAACTTGGAGAATTGGATGGGAGATAGGACATTTACCCTGGGGATCATGTCAGCTTCCCTGCTAGACAGTGGTGCAGGGAAGTAAATATTTTGGGAAGTCATAGCCAGAGAATTGTCATGTCTAGGCATGTATAGGCCCCAGGGTCGATAGCCTAGTATCAATGTATGCCCCTGTGAACTACAGTTTCCATTGCTCAACCTTGGGAAGGTTGCAGATGTTATTCACTTTGAAATACACCTTTGGGAAAAGAATAGCCCAGTAATCTCTGTGGTGTGTTCTGCAACTGCGTAATGCTGTAGTGTGATATACAATTTAGATTGGAGTTCTATTCCCAGATATGGCAAGTGTGTGCATTTGTTTGTCTGTGTAGGGAGCAATGCTTTTGAGGCCATTCACAGTCACTGCAATGCAACCTCCATTGCCCTTCTTTGACAAGCCTGCTGATGTCATTCACTTTGAAAGACACCTTTGGTGAAAGAGTAACCAGTAATCTCTGTGGCACATCCTATAACTGTGTAAGGCTGTAGTGTGATATACTAGTTAGGTAGGAGCTCTATTCCCAGACATGGCAAGTGCGGATTTTTGTGTGTGTGCTTGTTTGCCTGTGTAGGGAGCAATGCTGTTGAGGCCATTCATAGTCACTACAACCACCATTGCCCTTCTTTGGCAAACCTGCTGATGTCATTCACTTTGAAATACACCTTTGGGGAAGGAGTTGCCCAATAATCACTGTGGCGCATCCTATAACTGCATAATGCTGTAGTGTGATATACCAGTTAGATAGGAGTTCTATTCCCAGACATGGCAAGTGTCGATGTGTGTGTGTTTGTTTGTCTGTGTAGGAAGCAATGCTTTTGAGGCCATTCACAGTCATTATAACCTCCATTGCCCCTTTTTTGGCAAGCCTGCTGATGTCATTCACTTTGAAATACACCTTTGGGGAAGAAGTAGCCGTAATCTCCATGGCGTGTGCTATAACTGCATAATGCTGTAGTGTGGATGCACTAGTTAAGTAGGAGTCCCAATCCCAAACATGGCAACTGTGAGACTTGGTGTGTGTGTGTGTGTGTCTGTGTGTGTGTGTCTGTGTGTGTGTGTGTGTGTGTGTGTGTGTCTGTGTATGTGTGTGTTTGTCATTCATATCCTGTGTGGAGGAGGCTGTGAGTGTGTAATAACTGGACTCACTGTAGAGTGGGTTTTGCAAATTTCTTATATGGTGGGCCTATTATATGTCACAATGTCCACCTTACAAGGATAACAGATGTCAAACAGCAGAGAGGCTGGGGTTGACAATCCATACCCCTACATATGACATCAAGGCCTGGCGAACAATTTAGGCAACCCTTGTATTACCCAGAGTACACTCTCTACCCATGTCTCATACACAAACAATCTTGGCTAGGCAACAATCACTATGTTGGTAGGTCCCTGCATATTGCCCACAGATAGTAACCATGGTGTGTGATTGCAGCGACTACAGAGGGCATGGCACTCTGTCCCATCACTACAATAGGCACATAATTGCATACAGTGCTCCTTCACTATGTTCCCCATTGGACGCCTGCAACTACTGTAGTGCCAGCAAATGTAACCTACAAATGACATACCATGCCTTATACACATGCCCTGTATGGACAGATGCCACTGACACCCTGGAATACCTGTATCATGCTATCAATGTAGGTGCAGGGTCAACCTGGTGTCCATTGCCAGTTCCCACCACATGAGGCCAGGAATGGCACATCTGATGATAACAATCTGTGTACACAACATGCCCCAGACAACCCAGGTACACTTCTACATGTCACAGATCATGCATGTGGTACGTGTGCATATCCCAGACACCATGTCATGGCAAGCATTGCACAGCACTGGCCACCCACAATAGTAACCCATATGACTGGATGGTGAATACAATACCCACCTGTGTGGGCCAATCCAGACACTACACCCCTGAGCCACACTGCAGACCATTTTTATGTGGCCTGATACCAAGGTATACCCTTTACCTAACCTTGTACAGCCTTCTGGCACTGTCAACTACTACACACCTGTGAAGCAATGCACCCATGCATGTCAGTACTGGCATCGTGTGTGTGTGTGTGTGTGTGTGTGTGTGTGTGTGTGTGTGTGTGTGTGTGTGTGCGTGTGTGCGTGTGTGCGTGTGTGCGTGTGTGTGTGTGTGTGTGTGTGGAGTATTTATTTATTTTACATTTTTAACCGGGGGTGTCTGACTGAGCCGAAAAGGCCCTTTTTCAGCAGAGGCCCAGGGAGAAAAGCTCCACAAAGAAAAATTACAGATACATTTAGTTAGACATGATCAATATACAGACAAATTACAAAAGACATGTTTTTACAGTGGTATGCGACACATCAACAGTTACAGCAGAGAGAACAAACAAAAAAAATATTAATTTAAAAATAAAGGTAATTAATAGATTTGTGGTGTACAGCTGAAATTTGGAACATAGGTAGAATACATACACAGTACACAGGTACAGTACATACATTGTAGATTAGCCGGTATTTGTGAGTAAGACTGAAAACTATTATCAAGTACTCTAGATTTAGTATGTCTACCTTATCCACTTTCACTAGCCTGGGGAGCAATCATGGCACTGCCAACTTTGTTTGAGATGTTGCCTGATGAGGTCTTTAAAGGAGGCTTTGGATGATGTGTTTTGAATGCTAGTGGGGACAGAGTTCCATTTTTTAGCCATTGAACTACTATATAGCGCATCTCCAAAGCTATTGTACCTGTTGGTGACTTCTAGTAGTAGTTCGCTTGATGATCTTAGAGGCCTTTTGGCTGAGTGACGTTGTACTAGGTTTTTGAGGGCAGGGCACTTATTAGGGAGGTAATAGATAGAATGACAGAGGCAGAGCTGATTGTAAGTTAGGAGGTTGGGTAGTTCAAGCCAGTGGAGCTGTCTCAAAGCAGTACAGTGATGAGTTCTATATGAGTGATTTGCAGCAAAGCGGGCAATTCTGTTATAACAAGCTTCCATTTTGCTTAGTTCAGTTTTGTTGAGATTATTCAGAATGGGATACGCATAGAGTAGGGTGGATAGAATTTGGGAGTGAGCAATGGCTTATCTTGGGTTGTTGGTAAGAAATGGTTTGATACAGTAGAGTGATCCCAGTTTGACATGTACTTTTTTAATAGTTAAATTGAGATGACTATCAAATTTTAGGTACGAGTCTATGGTTATTCCCAACAGCTTAGCCTGTGCCACTGGAGTGATTGGAGTAGCATTTGTGGATTAGATAGTGAATTGACTGTTATCAGTGTTTCTGTTAGAACTGGTTATAATCATAAACAGAGTTTTCTTTGGATTGAAGATAAGTTGGGCTTTGGTAAGGGAGTTTTCAACATCAGAGAATGCTAGTTGAGTTGTTTGCAGGAGGGTGGGAATGTTTTGTGCAGCACAGATTAAGGTGGTGTCATCTGCATATTGAATGATAGATACATGCTGTGTGGAGGTATGTAGGTCATTTGTGAAGACTGTGAATAGTAGTGGTCCTAAGATAGAACCCTGTGGGACTCCTATAGTTATGGGAAGCTGAGGAGAGAGAGAATTTTCCCATTTCACAGCTTGGTACCTGTCAGTTACGTAGCTTTGGAACCAGGTAAGAGTGGAATTTGATAGGTGATATTGGTTTAGTTTGTTTAGCAGGATTTGGTGTGAGACTGTGTCAAATGCTTTGGACATATCCAAAAAAAGAGTTGACACCTATAGGCCTTCATTTTTGAGACGGTTTACTGTGTCTGTGAAATCCAAACAAACAAATCCAAACTGCAACTCAGGAAACAAATGAAGGCTCAAGAACACAAAGTCTCCAAAATAGAAAAAAAGTAAAAACAGGTTTATTACTTTGTAACTAAACAGTATGGTACAAAATAAATGGATAAAAGCTTTTCTTAATTTAGAAGACTTCTTCAGACCTACAACAGTAGCACAAGTGCTCACTTTAATAAAGACCATATGGTGGTTTCAAAAAGCATTAACCAATGATATTGCATAAATAATTAAGTAATTAAGCTTGGACACATGACATCAGCAAAAAGTCAAATACAAAAACAGCAACTGTGAAAACCTGTAAAGAACAAAAATGTATAGCTGCTTTTGTGCACAAATAAAGACACATTAAATCACTGCACTTAGGTGGACAGAGTGTAACTCTTAAAATATATGATAAAAAATGATGAAAAAACTATGGAAGTATATATATAAAAATATATATAAATGTAAATGTTTATATACATATTGTTATGAGTTACAAGAGCGCTCCAAGCAGGCTAAAAGAACACTGCACACAAAATAAAATAAAATAAAATAGAATAAAAGAATGCAATTTCAACTTTAACCAGTATTGATCGACTCAACTGTAATGCTTTCACAAATCACCAACAAGGCTGAAGCAAGCTTAGATGTAAGAAGAGACATATTTTTAAAGATTTAAAACATGAAGTGAAAAACCTGCGTTTTTTTACTCAACTACAAATAGAGCTGTTTAAAAGACTTAGTTAGACAAAAGACTTGTCTAGCACATTAGCTGACTCCAGTGTCAATGAGATGAATGTGGCCTATAAAAAGGTTTATTGTTTCTTAAATGATTTATTCATCGAAGGTATGATAGACATGGACTGGACATATTCAATTACTTGTCTACACCTAGCCCTAAAATGCCAACATTATTTGGGTTGCCAAAATTGCACAAAGACTAATAAAATCCACCCATGAGGGCCTTAGTCAACTCCCGGGGTTCTATCACATACGCAAGTGTGAAGTACTTTGATTCTATCTTGAAGAAGTATGTCAAAAAAGAAGAACAAGTTTGCAGAGACTCATGGGCATTTCTAACGTCCATTAACAACATTGAATATGATGAATCTTTAACGTTCTTAACAGTAGACGTGGTTGACTTATATTTCTCTATTCCCAATGAGGAAGGTATTGAGGGGGTAGTCGAGAGACTATTAGACTATTAGTACATGGGGTCAACAGTAGAGAAATTAGGTTATTTCAAGAAATCATGGAAGTTATTCTGACTAACAACTTTGTAATGTTCGACAACACGATTTACAAACAACAAATTGATGTGGTTATGGGTTCACCATGTGGGGGAAGCTATGCTAACTTGGTGCTGGCTAGCTGGGAACATAAAAACATTATTTCGGACAATGAGTGGTCTATCAGAATAAAGATGTACACAAGATTTTTGGATGATGTTTTTATACTGTTTAAGGGTACTGTATCCGAATCACACCTGTAGGGTTATCTGCAGACTGGGCAGTGTTTGGAGTCTTACGTTTCTTGTGTTACTCACAGATCACCTATCTTAGAACTGCAGAAGCATAGTCTCAGGATTGCAGTCAGTACATGGTGACACCCATGACAGTTACTGACTTCATATCCCTCATAGGACATATGTCACAACAAACCCTGTTACAACAGTAAATGCATGAGGGTATCACAGCAACATGCCAATATTGGCCCAGTGTTTGTGGCTCCAGCCACAAGTCTGTCAACCTTTGTACATATGTCATGCAGTAAGAGGTGCAAATGTTCTCTACACCATTATTTACTGACACCATACCTGATAACAAGCCAGTGAGATATCAGTTTGCTGGACATGTTATGTATAGTAGGGGTTATTTCTGAGGACATAACCTGGGCATTCTGTGGTTGTGTGCACAGTAGTGGGGTCCGTGTACTTATGGTGATTGTCGACAGTATGTGTATTGCGAATACGTACCTTGGCCTGTGTATAGACTGTGGTAGATGTCATTGTTCTTGGTCCTGTTCTATCTGATGTTACATGCTGCTCTAGTGTATGGTACCCTATTGGGTGACATGTTTTAAGGGACAAACACATGTCCCATACCACAGACAGGCATTGGGCCACACCGTGTAGGACTCCACTCCATGTTCTGGACATATGGTAAACATATATATATATATATATATATATATATATATATCCATATATCTATATAGACATATACATATCTACAGATATATATATATATATATATATATATATATATATATATACACACATACATATATATATATATATATATATATATATATACACACACACATATATATATATATATATATATATATATATATATATATATATATACATATATACATATACACATCTATATATGTTTTCACATATGCAGATATATAGATATATATGCACATATAGTTATAGATATCTACATATATATCGACATAAATAGATATATCTGTACATATATGATGTGTATATATATATATATATATATATATATATATATATATATATATATATATATATATATATACAGAGAGATCTATAAATGGCCATATATATGATGCACTATACAGATGTGTATAAATTCATATATATGAATATACATGTGTATGTACATGTAGACATATATCTACATATGTATATGTATATATCTATATCCTTGTCATGTGTAAACATTACTGTTGTGTATACCTTCCCAGATGTATCACACCGTATGTATCTGATATGTGTATATTTAGATATAACAACATATGTGATACAACAGTAATATCACTGACATGTACTATACAATTGTAAAAGTCACAGCGATTGTTCAATACTATTCAATATGTCTTCTGACAGATGTATTGGAAATACAACAACTGTCTTCACAGCTGTCATGGCGTAGTGGTTAACTGTTGTGACTATAACGCACAGGGTCCTGGGTTCAAGACCTGCAAGGGCTGTCTATTTTGTTGCTGAGTAGAAAAAGGGCTGTTGGATACAGAGTGGTTAAGGCAGTTTTGAGCAGCTTTAAGCAGGTTTGCGTGAAGCTAAGCAGTGCTAATGTGCAGTTGAACGTACGGGCACTTACATTGTGTAGGCTTTGCTTACCAGTGCACAAATCTGCTTAGCTGTTATATTGCAGCAATGCTGACACCTGCTAAGCATGGCTCAGCCCTGGTAAACTGTGCTCACATTCCAATCTGATAACATAGTAGGGTAATGACATCTGTAATGGGTGTATGCAATGCCATGTACATAACATCCGTCTATGTACTGTCAGTGCAGTAGCAAGGGGTGTGAGTGTCATGTCTGAGACATGAGTATATTTGACCTGTACAAAACTCTCATCCATGTGAATGTGTTAAATACAAGGGTAGTATCCCAGGTTATGTGCTGTCACACTGGCATGCAGTGTATCATGCTGTTACTATTGTTGACATTACTTTCCCAAACAAGAGTAGATTGCTAACTGTAGTACTGGCAACAAGCACCCCTGCATGCATAGATGGACTCTGAGTCCTCACTGTCGTGTTCCCGGTGTGTGAGCTGTGTCACAGTATATATTTCCTACTGTTTAATGATCTGACATGTGGAAATTAACTGTAGACTACTGTCTGTATAGCACATGTCAGTGAGGGCTGCCAACATGTAGTACTGAAATACATATTGGTGTCAGATCTGTTGACAGATTCATCCTACTGCATAGCTAGTTGGCAAGCTGATGTCTGTCAGTCCCTGTACAGATGTGCAGATGTCAGGTATCCAGCTTGGCTATATACAGGCAACCTATGCTTGACTGACACTGACATGTCTACCCAGCTGTGTTATAACTGGCACAGATAGGACACAACACCCTGTACGCACCACATGGCATGGGTACCTCCACTATACTACCACAGTCAACAGAACATACTTGTGTACAGGTCTCCAACACAGACATTAATCATGTTTTGTAATGCATGTTGCATACATGTCAACTGGATCACCTCACCGGGCATTTGCAGGAGGCACGCAGAGGACTGGCTGATGCATGTCACTCTCACCCTGATGGTCACCACAGTGGTGTCTGTAGATAGATTGCCTGCTGGCACATGGCAGGTGGCATGTTACCACTGTACACACATCCCCTACACTTCCCATCTCTCCATGGACAATAGCCAGGTACACACCTATGACTACCTGCAGCGATGCACCCCAGTACTGACAAATGTGTACGTCTGCATTACTGAGGAAATCAGTGCCTGTGTGTTAGTACACCTGTAGTTGGGAATACCATGAGGCCCTTCACACCCACCACAACACCCATTGCCATAAATAGATGCGGCTGCTGCTGTACCAGACATTATATGTACCCTGTTACTTTCCTCTCCCTAAAGGCTACCTTAGCCTTGCAGTACCAGCACAACACTGTTGTACAAATGGGTTGATAGGCATGGGATACCCACTGAGTTCTGGCAAGTGTGTGTATGTGTGCATGTGTGTACATCTGTAGAATACAGCATTCCGAGGCCACATACTCCTATTACAATATGCATTGCCACACAGTATTATGGATAGTGATGTTGCTGCCCATAGGAGAGGCATGACAATGCATGACCCTACTATGCCTGTGGCATGTGCATTAGATGCATATCCCTGTAGTACCACTTTTGGGATGGACAATGGGTTGTATCGCAGTCCTAGTCAATGTGTGATGGTGGGTATGTCAGAGTGTCATCATGGATTCCAATGTGTACAATATTCACAGCAGAGTAAAAAAGTAGGATTTGGACTGGCAGCAAAGAAAAAACTTTTAATTCAAATAATCCACAGCACAGTAGGTAAAAAACAATAATCCAAGTAAGCACTTTCATTTGTTGCACTGACAAACTTCTTCTGACAATAAAAAACATCACTTACTTCTGTTAAAACCATTTGAAATTCCCTCCTTGCAATGTTATTGGTCCATCTCACTGAAAATACGTGATGTCAGCAAAATGACCCCCCATCCTGAACTCACAAGGCTAAAGCATATCTTAAAGACATAGTCATGTAAATGATAGTCAATATGCTTATATACCTCAATCAAATACATTTTAAAAACCATAAAACATGTTGGAAAACAGGATAAACAACCTAGATACTAAAAATACATATAATACCTACATAAGTAGTTGTGAGTTGTTCAAATGAATAAAGAATTGCATGTATAAATCAACCCATGATAAAAGTACATAGCAAGTACAAATAGCAATTTGTGCAAAGAAGGTCGCAGGCAATGAGCCCTACCTACCCTGAGCCTAAAATTCTGACTAATAGAGCAAATGACTTTATTGTGTATAATTATTCTTGTCTAGAATTTTATACATCTATTTGTGATTTGTTATCAAGGGAGCTAACATTTGTCCCTAATCAGAATATGAATTTAGTTCAAACTACTATTGATTTAAAATTATTTGTGAGTAAATTGTCAATTTTATTTTAGCCGAATACGCAATTAATCAACCCATTTTATGTCTCTAGTACATATAACCCACCACTATATCTCAATTTAGAAGTTTTTGAAAAAATGTATGAATTGGACCTCTGAACTACTGACAAAAACTGTAAAAGGAGGTACAATTTAACTAGATCTGAAAACAATAATTTAAAAATGATAATGAACTCTAAAAATATCAGGTTAATTAAACCTGATAAGGGGGGTGGTATGGTTATTTTTAATAAAAGTGATTATCTACATAATATGGAAGAAATTTTAACTAGTCATACTTATAGCCCAAGTTCCATAAACAAAATGAATGGAGCACACAGACGCATAAAGGGCATCTTATACGATCTTTTTATTGAAAGTAGTATTGATATGAATGAGTTAAATTACATGACTGTAACATATCCCAGGACACCTGTCTTGTTTGGAGTCCCTAAACTCCATGAGGACATTTTAAAACCACCTATGAGACCTATTGTCGATGCACAAGGTTCGATAACTAATCCTATAGCCAAATACTTGGATGGAAAATTAAAACAGTATGTTATGGCAGAATCTCACTTGTGCAAAGACTCTTGGGATTTTCTAACCAGGATAAAACAAGCCCAATTTGATAAGACAGATATATTAATTACTGTGGATGTAAAGGACTTATATTCTGTCATACCACATGGGATTGGTATTGAATGGGTAAATAGTTTCCTGGCCAAATGGGGCTTCACACAAAGTCAAATCAACTTGTACGACCAACTGTTGGACATTATACTTAAAAATAACTTTATAATGTTCAATGGTAAATGGTTCTTACAGAATGAGGGAGTAGCTATTGGTTCCCCATGTGGAGACCTTTATGCAAATATAGTCATGTGTGTATGGGAAGAACAATATATTTTCCCATCTACATTTTTTCAGTATTGTAAGATATATTTACGCTTTTTAGATGATATTTTTATTTTGTGGAAGGGTGGAGACACGATAATTGATGACTTTGTGAATTATATCAACCAAACCACCACCTTTTTAAAATTTACAGCTGTTAAGGATTTTAATCAGATTCCATACTTAAATGTTTTATTGAGAAAAGATTATGAAACTAATTCCTTTATATCTGAAATTTTCCATAAGTAAACTTATAGTAATAGGTTCTTGCCTTATGAAAGCTGCCACCCATATACACAGAAACAAGCTGTCCTAAAGGGACAATTCGTGAGGGCAGCTGGAATGGTCACTAAATGGGACAACTTCATATCTGAGTGTGAATTTCTAAAAACTATATTTTTACATCGAGGTTACCCAAATTTCTTGGTAGATGATGTAATGCAGGAGGTTCTCACCAAGAGAAGCACTGGTCACTTTAAACCATTGTTAGCAAAATAAATCATTGTGCAAGATATAAACCCTAATATTCCTATTCCAAGTAACAATGAAAATGAATATCAAACAATATATCACATTAATGCAGAGAATAATCAGATTGATTTTACCAATAACAAAAATATTATTAATAGGAATTGTAACTGCAGTTTTGTTACTACCTTCAATTGTGATAGCTTTGCTATTAGATCTATCTTAGAGAAAAATCGGGCTTTTCTTCTCAATGATTCTCTGCTTAGGAATAAATTAGACACAAATTCCCCTATTGTGTAAAAAAAAAAGGTTACAACCTTAAGAGATGTTTTGAGAATACTTTTAATAACAACCGTCAAGGCTACATGTTTAAATGTGATCGATGTAAATTTTGTAACCTCATTTTAGAAACTTGTGTTTTTTTGTAAATGGACAACACGTAAGGATTATGGGGAAATTTTGTTGTTTTTCTGAAAAGGTTTTTTATTGCACCATATGTACCCATTGCGTGTCATTTTATGTAGGAAAAAAAGAAAGGAAATTGAAAGAAAGGATGGGTGAACATCTAAGAGCTACTAGAGACAAAGTTGAAAATAATGCCTTAGCAAAACATATTTGCTCAAACCCCACACACCAATTTAAATTCATTGTTTTATATTTAAAAAAAACAATGATAGGGGGGGGGCATGTGCCAGCTCATTTAGACAAAATGGAATTGGGGTGGCAAATTCGCCTTTGCGCACATTCCTGGCCAGGCTTGAACAAGTCCCTTTCCCTTAACAGCATATTAAAATTAAAATCCCTAGAAAGGTGATTTATTCCATAATTATTATTCACAACATCAACAATATTTTATAACATTTTCTAACATCTAATTTACATATAAAAATATATACATACATATACTGTTAGTTATGCTTGGGTTCAGTATATTGTGGCTATAACTCATCATTTTAGGCTCAGTGATGGGTCTTGTGAGTTCTTAATACACCTGTATTCAACTATTTTTAGTTTTATACTCAGTAGTGGCTTTATTTATTCATTCTTGGCTTATTTGCACATTAATTACATCGCTCATTTATTATTGGCGTCTTTGCACAAATTTCTATTTGTACTTGCTATGTACTTTTATCATGGGTTGATTTATACATTCAATTCTTTATTCATTTGAACATCTCACAACTACTTATGTAGGTATTATATCTATTTTTAGTATCTAGGTTGTTTATCCTGTCTTCCAACATGTTTTATGGCTTTTAAAATGTATTTGATTGAGGTATATAAGCATATTTACTATCATTTACATGACTATGTCTTTAAGATATGCTTTAACCTTATGTGTTCAGAATGGGGAGGTCATTTTGCTGACATCACGTATTTTCAGTGAGATGGACCAATAACATTGCAAGGAGGGAATTTCAAATGGTTTTAACAGAAGTAAGTGATTTTTTTTATTGTCAGAAGAAGTTTGTCAGTGCGACAAATGAAAGCACTTACTTGGATTATTGTTTTTTACCTACTGTGCTGTGGATTATTTGAATTAAAAGTTATTTTCTTTGCTGCCAGTCTGGATCCTACTTTTTTACTCTACTTAGTTTCGTGTGGCTCTTATTGCAGACAATATTCACAGTGAGGTGTGGGTGCCATGTAGACTGTCATTACACCATGGTAACCCCGGTTACCATTGTCCCATGTACCACAGTAGGGTGACCACTGTCACCATCAACAATACATGTAACTGATAACAAAATCCAGCCCAGTTATGCATGTGCTGTGTGCAGCCTACCTGTAACACATTGGACACACTGACAGGTTAGTTAGTACTGATAGGCCCTGGTCTCTTGGATGTGTGTCTGCCTGTTATGTGTCTGTTAATGTGTATATGATAGTATGTCACACTATGTATTTTCCATATACAACCATTACATCCTCCATTACCATACTGTACATGCCTGGGGATGTTCTACATGGAACATGTAACCTGGAACACACCTCAACCTAAATGCTGTGTGGTGTGTGCAATTAAAGCCACAAACATCAGTAGCACTACATACCTAGGTAGAGGTTTAGTCCCAGTGTTGCCAAGTAAAAGTGTGCGTGTGTATGTGGAGGGATCTACTTCAGGTTGCTGAATATACATGTCACAGGGGGTCACCTGTCCATGTGGCACAGGCAGTAGCTGTTATATAGACTTATGACATGTGTTCAACTGTACCCAGGATATGGCACAACCATGGTGTCACCACAGTGCCATACCCCTTGTGAGATATGACAGCAGACCCTCCTCCTGCTGACACATGTACACTTACAACACAAATGGATAACATTATTGAGACCACAATCACTCAGTGTTACTAACAGCTATAATGCATCATGGCTGGACAGCTACACTACCTGACATGTAATCATTAAACATTACTGCTGACAACATGTTACACAGCAGTACATTGGTACACTGTAGTCCAGCCACCATGTGCATCAGAACCATATTAGGCTGTCCCTGCATTGATGTTATGGATGACAGGGATGTGGCACAGGTATCATCATATGGAAAGGGTGTGTTGTTGGTTTGCCAGAGACCTAGGGTGGGCCATGCATTTGACACCATGTGTGTGGGTGAGGAGTGTAAGTTGCTGATATGGGCATGGTGATATGGTGTATGTAGGTATGGGGTTGCCCTAGGTGTGTTTGTATAGTGTGTGGGTATGCATGCACACAGTTCTGCCTTGTGTCTGCCCTATACAGGTGTTTCTTGGACAGCTGCAGACCATACCTGGCAGGGTGTGCAGTTCACCTCCTACCTCCTTTGGCCACAGACATGAAGACTGTGCCTGCCAGGGGTTCCATGGGCATGTCCAGGTACAGGCCTCAATGTGCTACTCTACCCAATGATGACATATGTCTGCTGGAACCAGGTCCCTCCTGGGACTGGCCAGGGCCATGTGCATGTAGCCTGATATGGTATGGTATGGACAGTGCCCCCCTGCAGTGCTGGGGGTGGTACTGCCAACTATGGGGGTAGCTTGGTGTCCTTGCACATCCACGTCGACTGCCAGATGTTGGTGTTGCTGGCCTATATCCACACAGCTGTCGCCCCACTCCCACCACATGTTCTAGCATGGACAATCCACGATCGATGAGGCCCACCATCTTGCCCAACCATTTATCCATGACCTCTGTATAATCACAGAGGGCACCTACAAGTTCATGGATGTTGTCACTTACAGATGAGAAAGCAGCCCTCTGCAGCCTCAGACCCTGTCTAGTGTACAGTTCCATACAAGCCTGCACCTCAATGACAGTCTGAAACATGAAACTGGTGGTACCAGCTGTGGCACTTTTGTTGGGGCATGATGACCAGTGGCCCTCCCACGAGCACCCTGGTACATCCACTTATATGGTGCCCTGTTGGACATCCGGCTATGCCTGCTGTGTCCAGACATAGCAGCCATAGACACCACACTCTCCTGTCCACTGCCACCAACTGCTAACTGTCCCTCTGCTATGGCCACTGGTGATGGGGTATCTATAGTCACTGTGACTGTGTGCGGGGATGGGGTGGATAACAGGGGGATGTCAAACGATGGTGGAGTTTCAGCCACTGACAACCCTGCCTGTGCCTCAACAGACCTATCATCATTTTTAGTGTCTGTATGGACACCAGCATCAGATTGCATGCAGGAGGGACCCTGACTCACCTCGCCACCTGTGAGGGGAAAATAAGAAATGCACTTTAAGACCTGTACAGCACTGTATTCCAGTACACACATATACACACACACATACACACACATATACACGCACACATACACACACACACACACACACACACACACACACACACACACACACACATCTACAGGTGAGATTGCACAAAGATAGTACACACAGACCTCCCATTACCCATCTGTCAACATGCATAACATATGGTACTGAACAGCATGCAGTTCAGCTATAGTCAATCCATGCTAGCAACAGTATACATGTGTGTGATGCATAGGCTGTGTTAGTAGGTGATGCCCCTTCCCCTGGAGAACACTGCACTCATGTACACAATATTGCTGTGCACATGTTCTGCACCCTGCCACGTACTGTGCACCATACCTCACAGGTGTACACACCATTGCTGAATGTGTATTACTGTGTCAGTTATGTCTGCTGTAATGCTCGCAGCCCCTATGTGTTTGTTCAACACATACCTGGGATGATATGTGGACAGATGTCATTTGTGAATGCCTGATGTCTTATTTACAGATGTCAACATCAGCGGTGCATGTATGACTAATATGATATTATTACACTGACAATCATTAAACCTTACCTTGGCTATGGGGAGTGTGCACACCCTTATTGATATGATGCCCTCTTCCTTGATACGCCATGGTACATCACTGCATATGTTAGCATTACATGAGCCTGATATGTGACATATGTCCTGTACAATCAAATGCAGTGTCTAACAAATGTGTTAGTTGTGCTGATGTTGACCACAATGCATACACTTCGTGGTTGCATATGTGTGCACGCCCTTATCATGACAGTTTGTTGCACCTACTGTTATATGTACTATAACAGTCACTATTCCTGGCAGGGGTATACTAGCATGGGTCATCTGCATTTGCCAGTATATGATCAGTCTGCCCTACACATGTCCCCCAACTCTGCATGATTGCAAGGTCAACTCATGTGCACATCCCTTGGAGTTCACACACTGCCATCACTATTGCTGTGTAGTCAGGCTTATGTCTGCCACAATTCATGACCCTGACTGTGTGCAGATACAGCCATTCATAGTATCCTTAGTATCCCTGCTGCAGTGCACTGGTGTGTCATGATGACACACCCTCCCAACCTTCAGCCTTTTTGCAGATGCTTAACAACTATGACCTACACATGTGTGTCAGTTTGCAGTGTCCCAAACACTGAACACCACATGTAAAAGCCTAGTCCCAGCTAATGAATGGCAAACACACATGTATACACTGGTACCGGTACAGTGCAGATGGGGATGCTTGGTCTGAAGTATTTTCAGGCATTGGTTGAGCTGCACATGTATCTTACATGATACTGTCTGTAAGTTTCCAATGTGGTCATGGTACACCAGTACACATTGCAACACACGACTTTTGGGGACCCCTTCTGTTATGCATACACTACCTGTAGAGAGGCCTGGCTGATGTTTCCTGTGGTACAACTGTCACATCTGATTACCCTAACCCATAGGCCACACGTTTGCAGAATCCAGGCAATTGCTGACACGGGTATTGCACAGCCAGTACTTGCTAGACATTCCTGCAACCCCCTCAGTGTTGTGGCATGTTACTAGGCAGACTGCATGACCAGTTTGAAACATGTGACATCATCTGTCTTGGATGGCCATCTGTTTATTTCCTACATCATTCCTGTCCCATATATCCTTGCCACATAAATGACTGTCTGCACTGTATGCAATGGTGAGGTATGGCTACATGTCTAGCTCATGGATGCTACCTGTTTGGTTATGGGGCCCATTCCATGTCATGTAAAATGTGTGCAAGCCACGGCTGCCTCTGTTGCAGGTAAGTGTGCACACCTGATGGCCAAATGTCTTGGACAGCAGACGAATACGTGTTGTGACATAGGGGATGTGTACTTGCTGAAAGGTGCATTTCCATGACAAATGCATGCAGTCAGTACCTCAACAGCTGCTTCCACTATATTTTATCTGGATTGTGTGCACACATATGCTTCCACTGTTTGTGAAGGTATGTATTCCCCATATTTCCAGCCCTAACGTACAATTCCATATTACACACTCATTGCTCATGTTGGGACCATATTGCAGGTTTTAAGGGCTCTGGACCACAGTATTATGATATCCTATAGTGTAGATATTTAACAGTTGCCATTGTAATACTTGTATATACATTGCTGTAGCACTGTATAAGGGTGATGTTTCACACATGTCGCTACTGTAGGCCATTTGTCCCACCATTATGTTCATCTCTGTGGACACATTTTGCAATGACAGGATGTTAGTTATATTGTAGGGGTCTGACATACCCTTCAGATACACCATCATGGTCACCACTGTGATGCAGTGTCGTTAACAGCAACAATACGTGAACATATAGGTTCATAGGTTGATACTAGGCTATCTGCCCTAGGGCATTTACAAGCCTAGGCAGAGTGTGTTTGGCTTTTGCCACCCTTCTTAGATTAGTTGACTGTGCCTCTGTATAGTAGGTCACAGAAGATAGCCCATTTAAGGTTAGTTTACTGTGCCTCTGTCTAGCAGTGACACAGAAGAGATCCCAGGGGTAAATTTACGATCTCCCATCCAAACATCAAGATTCTTCTTGAAGAGGGTCATTGAGAAGCTCTGTCTGACATGGATTGGGATTTTATTTCAGAGTGAGGGGAGCCTCTGGGATATGAATCTGTCCCTCCAGCATGTTCTATTTATTTCTGTGCTGAGGTTTAAGTCACTGGAGCGTGTAGTTCTGATGGATATGGATTTCTTGAGGTGGAGCATGTCCATTAATTCTGGGTTGGACATGGCTTTATACATCAGGCACAGATCGCCTCTGAGTAGGCGGTAAGCAACTGAGTAGAGCTGGAGTTTCTTTAGCCCAACTGCATAGGGCATCTGTTTGAGTCCCTTGATCCTCTTGGTGAGGTACTTTTGGGGTCTTTCTAGTTGTAGCAGGTGTCGGGTAAGGTACATCCCAAATGGGGCATTGTATTAAATGATGGGCCTGATGAGTAAAGAGTAGAGGGGCACAATGACCTCTCTTGATCTAGATGTGAACCCCTTCGTGATAAGGTGGGCTATATAGAATGCCTTTCTAACCACTTTGGCAATGTGATTGTCAAAGGAGAGATTGCAGTCTACTTGGGTCCCCAAATCCCTAATTACTTCTTCCGTACTTAATGGATTACACCTATGTGGTAATTTGTAGGCACTTTGTTTTTCCCAAAGGGGATGACTATGCACTTTGTTGGCATTTGGCTTTAGGCCATGGCTCTGGCACCAGTTATCCGTCTCTGTGAGACCTTTTTGGAGGATGCTTGTGTCAGCCGGCTAGTCGATTTTGTCCCCCAGTTTGCAGTCATCTTCAAACTTTGTCATCCATAGTCCTCCTGTATTAGCCTGTACCTCAGAGAAATATATACCGAACAAGAGAGGTCGCAGGACTGAGTCTTGTGGGATGCCACTTGTAACTGGTTTAGAGTCTGACATGGCACCTGCAATTCTGACCATATGGGTTCTATCCCTAAGCCAGTTTGCAACCCATCTTGTGACATAGGGGTTGATATTTAAGCTGGTGAGCTTATTTATGATGCCCGAGTGGGGTATTGTGTCGAAGGCTTTTGCAAGGTCAAGGTAGGCTGTGTGGACTACCTTCCCTTCGTCTATGGCATTGGTGACTATTTCAAAGAAATTAACCAGGTTCAAGAGGCAAGATCTGCCCTTAACAAAGATAAAATTGGTAGGATCCAGTGTTTGGAGGTTCCCAATGTCTTTGTTTATGAGTTCCATGATGATACGCTCCATAGCTTTGCAGACCAGGCTAGTTAGGCTTATAGGGCAATAGTTACCGGGGTCCGTTGTGGCACCACCTTTATGGAGTGGGACCACTGTTGCTGTATGCCATTCTTTGGGTACATATCCTGTTGTAAGGCTGAGACTGAACAGTGGTTTTAAGTGAGGGTTCAGTTCTTCTTGGAGCTCATGTAAAACACAGCCCGGGACACCGTCCGGTCCCATTGATGCTGTGTTTTTTGCTTTGGAGAGGTCAGCTCTCACCTGTGCATCTGTGATGTCAGGGAGGCTACACTCTGTTGGGATAATCATTTGCTCATCTGGGGGGAGAAGTTTGCACTGAACCTGTCTGCCAGGATGTTGGCAATGTCTGTGGGTTCAGTGTATTTTTTGTCATTTTGCACTAACTCAGAGCATATCTGGGAGTTTCCACCCAGGTTTCTGACATAACTAAAGAAAGCCTTGTGATTATCTTTAGCGTCTTGTGCAATTTTTCTTTCAAAGCTAGCCTTAGATGATTTTATGAGGGATCGTAGTTTCTTGCTAGTACTGATCAGAGTTGCCTTCCCTTTCAGGGATTTTGCTCTATCATGTAGTAGCTTCCTCCTTCTATTGTACAGCTCATTTATGGCTGGGGTCCACCAGATAGGTCTCCTGCCTTTGGAGGAGTGTGTCTTGGTTTTATTTGGGATAGCATGATCCATGCATTCCTGTAGGTATCCATAGAATGCATTTGTAAAGGATTCTGCGGTTTGGGACGTATTTTCCACTGGCCCTGGGGCTTTGAAGGAGTCCACCTCAGTTTTGAGAAGTGGGAAGTTTGCTTTTGAGAAGTTTTTGACCGTGGTTTCCTTTGCTGGGGGTGGGGACGGGATATGGATGTCCATAGTGATTAATTTATGGTCAGATCTTACCAATGAGGGGTATACCTCATTGCATGCATTATGGGTAGGTGTGTTAGACGTGTGCATGGAATATACCATAGCCATTACATGACCGGTGTATTTGCAAGCATGAACATAAACCATACTCACCAGCTACAGGCTGCTGCCTTGGAGCTATACCAGAGGGACCTACATATGTATAAGCTTTCACAACTACAGAGTGTGAGTAGTGTTGTTATATGCATTGTATAGCACCAGTGTTACAGGGTTTGTGTGTACATACTAGTTTAACATGGAATGCAGTCTGTCTGCATAGCTCTCAACTGTGGGCCTATCCATATGATGACCAGAGGTGTGGCTGTTATGTTTTGTCTGTCCACCACACAGGTCCTGTGTCAGATATGTCACTGGCAGTGTGTGTGTTGAGTGCTATCAGTACATGGCTACATCCATTTGTGTTTCTGACTTCATATTCCTGACTAGGGTATGTTGCAGACTATACTGTAGCACCAGCAACTTGCTCAGTATATGACAACACTATTTCACATATGGGCCTGTGTTCTGGCCTCTGTCCTCCACCTACATACCAGGCTTTGTCCATATGACATGCAGTAAGGGGTTGTTATGTAGTGGCCTGTGATTATGTCATGCTGCCATTCTTGCTATCATTCCAGTGCTGTTGTACTCAAATAAAACATTCTTATGTATGCAAACCTGTTTGTGGTATCATATCCTGTAACTTCTCTGTGGGTATATGTTTCGGGCAACAATTGCCTCATACACTGTCCATTTGACAGGTGGCAACTGTAGGAATATTGGCTGTTCAGTATGGTGTGCACCCTCCAAATATGTATCTTCCTATACATATTTCTGTGTATGTATGTGTAGTTTTTTATATATATATATATATATATATATATATATCTTCATATATATATATATATATATATATATATATATATATATATACACATATATATGTATCTGCATATGTGTGTGTGTGTGTGTGTGTTTGTATTTGTATCTTTGGAATGTTTATTGCTTCCACATTGTACATTCCCTATGGTAGCCAGAGTGTACTGCACAATATGTTATTGATACCATCTTGACATCATACAGGTGGGATGGATTACTGTTAACATCTTGTGCCCATGTTTTGTCGGGTCCTGGGTATGGGACTTGCAACAGTTGGTATTGTATTGCAGGGCAGATCTGTTTTGCCGTGGGGGAGGTGGTAATATCAATACTTACAAGACATATTTAGCTTGGGCCCCCTCACCCCCATTAATGGTGCCTTTGGTCATATATGTATTTGTTATGTTCTCTTTTATATCTATAATATATATCCGTGTATATATATATATATATATATATATATATTTTTTTTTTTTTTTTTATATATATAACAGAGCAGAGCTGCTCCACAAGAGCTCAGACAGAATGAAAGAACAGGTCTTTAGGAGCATAATCTCTTGTCCACCGTCTCACTCCTTATAGGTGAGGGATGCTCCGAAGTCACAAAGTTATTATCAAAGAAATTCCACAATCACAGTGGCAAAGAGGTTACAACTGTTTCAAACCCTCAGGTCTACACAGTTCAGTCCCATCAACTGGTTACTGTCTAAAGTTTGAATGTTCTGAGTGAGCTTTCTTTGTCTACTTCAGTCTATTCCTGCCTTCCAAAAATAAATGAGCTGATTGACTATTTTAGAGTCCATATATATTTAATTTTCCTTGCTCTTGTGGCCTGGGTCATGGTTGAAAAGGGTCAAAGGACCAGTTCATTTACTCAGTTACCAAATGAATAATGCATAGAAATTAGCCTACTCCAACGCAAATATTAGACTGCATAATAGATTTCTAACATTTATTTACATCAGGAAGCAGCAAACACAGCTTCAAGGCAGGCCAAACTGAGCTGAGCCTAATTGATTTGTTGTCAATACTAGCTCTGAATAGGTTTCCTTTGCAAAGGACAACTGGCCATTTTATGAATGGCCAAATGTCTTTGCCCAACACGGTTCAGTTTCTGAATGAAAATTCGGCAAACTGAGCTCTGTGCAGGAAGGAGGAGGTACAATGAGAAAGAAGTAGAAGGATGGAGGAGGTTACTAGGGAGCAAGAGGAGAAGTTAAGGAGTGAGAGTGAAAAAGAAATCTATGACATGGCACTTAACCACCAGTGGAATCTGGGGAGATGCTTTAGATACTGATTAATGTGAATGAACAACTCATAAGAAGCCAATGCCTGAGTTGCTTATTTACATTTTTTATAGGACATTGCTCATGTACAAGGAACACTTTTTAAAATATTAGTGATGTTAATCTGAGAAGTTGACATTATAACTGGATGTGAGCTGCACCTATCTCTTTGGCATGTACATGACCAGAAAATTACAAAAGCTGGAACCTATTTAAAGCTTCCTTACTAGAATAATCCAGTCTCTAAACACATTGTCTTATACAGATCACCTTAAAGCCCTATCACTATACTGGGTCTCCTACAGGTTACTGAGAGATGATCTATGTCTGGCATACAAGGCATCCTTGGATCCAGCACTGATGGACCTTTTGGGCATCCACAAAATGATCAGTATCAGAACCATTAGATCCAAGGATTTAAATTTTGCTTGTGACATAAACAGGCCATGTTGATGAGACACAAATGTGTCTCAGAGGGTCCCCATGCACTGGAACAAGCTTTCCATCCATGTGAAGCAGAGTCCATCTCTAGCCCTATTTAAGCATAACTTTGACCAATAGGTGGGAAATTGGAAATCATCCCTGTTGTCACCCATGCATTTTTTTTCTGAAATATCCACAAATCAAATCAATTCCCTGGTAGTCAGGAAAACACTGTACAAACTCTAGTATTCTGTTTCACAAAAGGAAACAGACTATCAGTGTTTGTTAAATTGGCTTAATTTACTATGCTCTTTTACAGAAAAGCATAGTAAATTGGCTGAAAGCAGGCATCCGGAACAGAAAAAGAGAGCGTTCGCATCAGTTGATGTCATGGTGATGTCACAAAAAATGGGTGGAGCATGGATGGAAGAGGGGGTGGGGAATGGGTGGAGTTATGGGTGTTGTGAGGGATGTGACCTTAGTCAGGTTTTAGCCACAAAGAAAACTGGCAACCCTGCCTGCAGCACTCAGTAAAAACTAGAACTTTCTAGCAAATTCCAGAGTTTGCACCGTCTCAGTGAAGGATGAGTGAGTCAGCAAACTCAAGGTATGGGCCTCAACCTAGTTTCATTGCTAACTGTCATAATTGTGGTGGAAATCATGAATCTAAAGGGGAAAAATGTTTAGCTTTTGGTTAACAATGCCACAAAAGCAATAAGTGGAATCATTTCAAAAGATTTTATAAATCAAAAGGCCCACAGTCTTTTGTTAAGAAGGATAATTTTAAGAAATAAGCATATCAATTACAAAGCTGCAACCCTACTCTTTATGTTGATGGTGTGTCAGTGCTTCATGAAACACTTAATGCAGTAGATTTAAGGGCAAAGAATGAAGTATTTTGCACTTTTCAGATAAAGGAAAAACCTATAGAGATCAAAGTTGACACAGGTTCTAAGTACAACGTCATGTCAACAGAAACATTTGCTAGTGTGTGTAATGGTGAAAGGCTTCATTTGGCAAGGTGTGCGAAGCTTGTAGTAGGAATACTTGTAGGAAGTATTACATAAAGAAATTTTACAATCGGATACATGTATCAAGAAGGACTTATTATTCACTGTGAGTGAAGAAAAGATAAAGTATTTTAACATAAGAAAGGATGTTGAGAGTAAATGTCAAGAAGTTATAAAGAGTAAAATAAAAAAATTAGAAAGGGATGTTAAGGAGTATAAAAATGACACTTGTTATCCAAAACCTCCCTCTAAGGGAGATTCTTATAACTATAAGGGTAACAACTATAAAGATAGAGGAAACAATTATTTTAACAACCCAGAAGGAAATGATGAAAGATATGTAGTTGAGAATGATTATGGAGAAGAACAGGTTAATTATGACCAAGAATTTCCTCCATTAAGAAGGTCGGAGAGATTATTAAATAAAATGGGACAACAACATTTTCAGGGAAGGGGGGGGGAGGAAAGGGAGGGGGCGTTATTAAATATAACCCCAAGGAACTCCCCAACCACCCCCAATATCCCTGAAATTGTTAGACACAATGGAATCAAAAATCACTTTTACCAGCTCGAGGCAGCCCCATATCCCATGATGCAAGGCGGTAAGTACCCAGATCTCGTTTGATAACAAAAGGCAATAGCACCTAGCATAATAACTTCCCAAAGGAAGAAAGAAGGAGAGAAAAAACCTGAAGGATGGTAGAAGGACCAGCTTTTGTATGGACTTCAGAAGCATAATTCCTTGTAGAGAAAGGTCTGTCCAGGCCTGGGGGAAGGAGGGAGGGTCGCAAGAAAGAAGGCGAGAGAAGACAACTAACATGGAACGTTATGGTAGGTACATAACTTCTCAATGTTAAGTTGTCAATCTCGCCTTCATTCTTGCTTGATGGGACCGCGTCCCTAGCACCTCTATCCTGGGTGGCTCAATGGAACAGACTCTTGAGAACTGTAGAGCCAAAACTGGCTCTATCCCTGGAGGCCAAATCCAATTTGTAATGGGAAACAAATGTATGAGGAGTGGCCCAAGTGGCTGTTGCACAAATAGTGTCTAAAGGAAGTCTAGCTTGAAAGGCTGTGGAAGTGGCTAAGCTTCTGGTTGAATGTGCTTTAGGTTTCGAGCACAGCTGTTTTCCCCTGAGCTGATAAATTTCAGAGATGACAGAAGAAAGCCATCTAGACAAGGTTACTTTTGAGACAGGAAGGCCTTTCTTGTTATCAGCATAGGAAACAAAGAGTTGATCGGATTTCCTGAATTGTTTTGTTCTGTCCAAATAATATCTGAGTTGGCGGTGGACATCAAGATAATGCAATTTTTGTTCCGATCTGTCTGCATAGTTTGGAAAGAATACAGGGAGATCAATAGCCTGATTCAAATTAGTCTTTGAGGCGACCTTAGGCAAAAAGGTCGGATTAGTTCTCAATGATACCCTGTCTTTGTGGAAGACCAAATAGAGGGGGCGAACAGCTAGAGCATGAAGTTCAGACACCCTCCTAGCAGAAGTAATAGCAACCAGGAATAAAGTTTTCCATGAAAGAAATTTCAGGGAACAAGAAACAGCTGGCTCGAAGGGAGGAAGAATCAAGGATGTCAGCACTAAATTTAGGTCCCATTGAGGAGGAGGACTCCTAACTGGAGGTTTCAGGAGGAAGATTCCTTTCAAGAAGGCTCTACAAAGCCTGTGGGACATAATGTTGTGATCTGCGAACCCGACATGAAAGTTCGAGATAGCGGCCAATTGAACTTTGACTGTGGAGGAAGAGGAGCCCGCGTGAAAAATCTCCGCTAAGAAATCCAAAACTGCTTGTACTGGAGCAGTGAAGGGATCAATATTTTTGGCTTTAGCCCAATAAGAAAAACGTTTCCATTTGCTAGTATAAATCCTCCTAGTGGAGGATTTTAAGGAAGCTACTATGATGTCTCTAACAGGGTTAGAGATCATAGAAAGCCTGGCTAAGGAAGGAAGTGGAGCAACCATGCTGTGAGGTTGAGAGAAGGGATAGACCTGTGCAGCTGACCGGATTGGTGAATCAGAAGATCTGGCACTGGGTCCAGATGCCACGGCTGCACCAAAAGGTGACGATGGAGGAACGGAAACCAAATTTGTCGAGGCCAATAAGGAGCAATGAGAATCATTTTGGCTCTCAAAACGGTTGCTTTCTGGATAACTTGAGGGATCAGAGGAAAAGGAGGAAAGGCATAAAGAAGTCCCTGGGGCCAATTCTGGTTCAGAGCGTCTCTGGGGGGATGGCCTGGCAGTGGGAAGAGAGAGAAGAAATCTGGGCATTTGCTGTTTTGGGGAGTAGCAAAAAGATCGCAACATGGGCGACCCCATTCCAGAAAAATCTCTTCCACTATAGATTGTTTGAGAGACCACTCGTGAGGCATGAGAATAGCTCTGCTCAATCTGTCCGCTAAAATGTTGGTTTTCCCAGGGATATGCATTGCTACCAGAAACCGATGAGAGGAGATCGCCCATTGCCAAAGTCTGAGCGCTTCTCGACACAAGGGGTAGGACTTGGTTCTGCCCTGTTTGTTGATATACCACACTACAGACATGTTGTCTGTGTGGACTGCAATTGTCCCCAAGGGAAGAAAGTCGTTGAGGGCTTGCAACGTTAAAAGCACTGCTCTCATCTCTAGGACATTTATGTGCAGGTGGTATTCGAAAGGTTGCCACGTCCATGAACCATCCTGCCCTGATAATGCCCCCCCCACCCGATCAGGGAGGCATCCGTAGTGACAGTGGCTACCGGGGATGGGGGTACAAAGGGTCTGCCTTGGTGAATCTGGGGAGAAGTAATCCACCAAGCAAGATGATTCTTGCATATCGGTGTCACCAGTATCTGGTGACGCATCGGAAGTTGTTGGTAAGACCACTGAGTGAACAACATCCACTGAAGAAGGCGCATATGGAAGCGAGCCAGGGAAAGAAGGGTAATGGCCGCAGCCATGAGGCGCAACACCTTTAGAACCATTCTGGCCTGTACCTTCTTGCTGGCTAGAATGATCCTGACGTGACTTTGAATGTCTGAGATTCTTTGATCTGTAAGGGTAGCTGACATCCGAACAGTGTCTAAGTTTGCGCCTATGAAAGTAATAGACTGGCAGGGCAATAAGGAGGATTTTCCTGAGTTGATCGAGATGCCCAATTGAGAGCAAAGATTTATTGTATAATCCCTGGCTTGAAGAAGCTGATGCCTGGTGGTGGCTGAAAGGAGCCAGTCGTCGAGATACGGAAACACCTGGAATCCTTGGCGTCTCAGGTGAGCCGTTACCACTGCCATACATTTGGTGAACACTCTGGGGGCTGTAGTGAGACCAAAGGACAGGGCTCTGAACTGGAAATGACTGGACCCCAGCCGAAAGCGGAGAAATCTCCTGGAGCGTCTGTGAATTTTTATGTGATAGTACGCATCCTGAAGATCTATTGAGCACATCCAGTTGTCCTTCTGTAAGAAGGGCAGAATTGACTGAAGAGTGACCATTCGGAATCTTGTCTTCCTCACAGACTTGTTGAGTCTGCTGAGATCCAATATTGGTCTCCAGTCTCCCGTCTTTTTGGGGACCAAAAAGAACCTTGAGTAGATTCCGGACTCTGAATGATCTGTTGTAACTGGCTGAATGGCTCTTTTTTGCAGAAGTTTTAAGACTTCTAACTCTGCAATTTCCCTTAGACCGGGTGGTACATCTGGAAGGGAATTTGAGTGATAGAAAGGACTTTCCTCGAAAGGAATTTTGTAACCCTCGGATATGATCGACTGTACCCATCTGTCTTGAGTGAGGGAACGCCAGGCTTCTGGGTACAGCGATAGTCTTCCACGACTGCCTCCAAGGATGGACAGTCGGGCAACATCTCAGGGATGCTGAAAGGGCTTGTCAGAGAGAGGCTCTCTGCTTCCCTGGTTTTGTGGACCCCCTCTGCCTCTAGAGCGGTGTCTGTTATTGTTACCCCCTCTGCCTCTAGGGGTAAACTGACCACGTGAATCCGGCGTGACTCCTTGGGATTTGCGGAACCACATTTTGCCACCCTCCTGCCCTTTGGGGTAAGGTCTAGAAGGGGTGGAAAAACGGACCCCTACGGCAGAAAGAGTCTTGCCGTCCTGCTCACACCTGGTCAACGTTTCCTTCACTTGAGGACCAAACAAAGCTGAGCCATCAAAGGGAGAGTTTGTGAAGGACGCCTTAAAGGGATCTGCAAAATTACAGAGCCGCATCCAGGCTTGGCGTCTAAGAGCCACACCTGTACCTGCGACCCTACTCGCTCCATCTGCAGCATATGATATCAGTCGCATGGAGGAGTTAGCAATAGAATTAAGGGTTCCTAGCTGCGAAGCAATTTTTTCTTGAGCCCCTGCAGCTGTAGGATCCTGTACTACTTCACCTAGCTCCTTAAGGATATCCCTCTGGAGTCTGGTGAAGTGACATAGGTAGTTCAGCGAACGCATAGCAAAGGTCGCTGAAGAGAACATCCGCTTACCATACCTATCCATGGTCCTAGAGTCCTTATTAGGAGGATGGACAGGTACGGAAGGATCTGCAAGTTCCTTCTTAGTGGCAGCCGCCACCACCATGGCATCAGCAGGGACACCTTTTGTGAGGAATTGCTTGTCCGACGGGGCAGTAATAAATTTAGAAGGCCTCCTAGGGATGGGCTCTACAGAGTCAGGAGCAGCCCAAGCCTTTCGAGCAATAACCTGCATAAGGGGGTCGAAAGGCGGAGACACCCAGGAGGTGGAGGGCCGAGATCCAAACGCCTCCAGGTATACCGACTCATCCTCAGAGGGATTATTGGTGGGCCAGTTTCCCCTCTGTCTAAGGAGTTCTAGGATGTCTGAAAAGGAGACATCCTCAGAGGGGGATCTTGGGGATCCCTCTGACTCATCTAAGTCAGTATCTGAAGTGATAGACTCGCGGGAGTCTCGTGTTTCCTCTTACAGGTCCTCTTTCGCAGAGGAACCCCTGACTGATCAGGAGAATCCTCGGAAGAGGGGGATATTCCCAGTGGGGAAACCTGAGGCAGAGGATCTCTGGGTCCGGGAGCAAGAGAAGTGGCAGAGATATCGACAGGCACCATAGAGGGAGGAGCTAAGGGAACAGACTGCTGGCTGAGTCCAGTGGCCAGCACACTCTTCATCACCTCGAAGGCTCCCCTCCCAGGGAGGTCCGAGAGAACCCGTTCCGAAGAACCAGGAACTCCAGGGCCCACCGAAAGGGAAGGCTCCGAGGCAGATGTCAGAGCCGAGCACACCAAGGCCGAGGCTCCAAGGGGAAGAGCGGGGTCGGACAAGGGTCCGATGCCACTCACCCCCTCGGAGGAGACCAGGGAAGCCCGACCACCGAATCCCTCTAAGGAAGGTCTCGAAGAGGAGATAAGAGTAGAGGCTGAAGGAGCAGAAGGAGGGGGTATCTGTCCCTCAGCCCTAGCAGAAACCATTCCCGAAGACTCCAACTCCAAACTCTGGGGTAGAGTCGAAGGAGGAACTGCAATGGGGTGTGGACTAATAGTCGTCTGTTGAGACGGACTATGTAGCATCTGGGCCAGTGCCTGTGATTTTAACAATCTACTGACCACCCTCTCTAAATCATGGTCAGAAAGCCTGTATGACCTGGATGATCGGCTCCGATGGCTCCGTTCCGAGAGGAGAGGAGATGCCGGAGCCGAGAGTATTGGCTCCAAGGAAGGGGACCTGGACCTCTTCCTCGAAGGAACCATTGGAGCCGAAGAAACTATGGAAACTGTCAGAGCCGACAACTTATCGGCACCGACAGAAAGTTTTGATGCATCGGCTCCGGCCGGAGCCGATACAGACATAAAAGTAAGGGTGTCGGAGCCGGTCGGAGCCGACACCAAAGCCTGAGCCACATGGTGATCGGAACCAATCGGCGCCGACACCGAAGTGACCAAACCAGAATCGGCACCGATAGCCATCGGTGCCGAAGGTTTGTGCAAACCAGGATCGGCTCCAGCCGGAGCCGATCTCGACTCTGAAAGAGTCGGAGCCGAGGCCGCAGGCTTGGACACAGAAGCCTGGGCCTTGGAAGACTTGAAAGCCTTGGTCGGAGCCGACTTAGCCGGAGAGCCCTCCGGTTTAAGTAGGCCCCTCAAAATCAGCTTGTTTCTCCTTTCCTGCAGGACTCTCTGGCTGAAAGAATGACAAATCGCACAGGAGTCCTGCAGGTGGAGAGGTCCCAGGCAGTATAGGCAAGAAGTGTGACCATCTGTCAGAGACATCTTCTGACAGCACAAGTCACACTTCTTAAAGCCTGAGACCCTTTCCTTAGACATGGTGTAAAAAACACACACACACAACACCTGTCCAAGAAATATATCCCAAAAATAAGAAAAACTATTCTCTCACACACACACACACACACACACCCTAACAAGGGGGGGATGGGATGGGAGAAAGCCTGACTAAAAACTTTAAAGGAGAGAGGGAATTCTAGTCAGAAAAGGACTAAAACTAGTCTAAAACTATTAAAATTAAGTTTAAATCGAAAAAGGGGCAAAAGCAGTAGTGTATAAATCACTTACCAGGAGCTGGTAAAAGGAGGACCTCATCAGCGAAGCGGCAAACGAGATCTGGGTACTTACCACCTTGCATCATGGGATATGGGGCTGCCTCGAGCTGGTAAAAGTGACTCTCGAGCTTAAAAAGTGCCGAGTCGGAGCCGAGGATCGGCTCCGAACCCATCAAGCAAGAATGAAGGCGAGATTGACAACTTAACATCTTATAGATTTCAAAACTTACAAATACCTAAAGGTAGAAAAACTCAGGATTCCTACCTTATTTGGAATTCCGAAAATTCATAAAAATGAAACAGACCCCCCCCCCTTCAGACCTATAGTTTCTGCGGAGGGATCCAAGACTCAACCCCTGGCCAAATATCTTGACTTTAAGTTAAAACAAATATGGATGAACAAAACATTGATATTAAAAGATTCTTGGGATTTATTAAAAACATTAACACCAGATTTATATGATAAAAACTTAATATTTGTGACCATTGATATTGTTGATTTATTCTCCTCCATCCCTTGGGTCGAAGGAATGAAAATGTTCAAAGATACAATATATCAGGAAAAGAGTATTAGTCAAAAAGAAAAATTAACATTTTTATGGTTAATGGACCTAGTTTTATGAAATAATTATATATTTTTTAAAGGAGAATGTTATCAACAACTTCAGGGAGTAGCTATGGGGGCAGCTTGTGCCCCCACTTTTGCCAACCTAGTTTTGACAAGATGGGAAGAAGAAAACATTATGACTACAGAATTTAAGCAATACTGGAAATTGTACCATAGATTTTTGGATGACATTATAATTCTTTGGGATGGAAGTAAAGAGAAACTTCATGAATTTTTAGAATGGCTTAACACTACTAGTCCATTTCTCAAGTTTACTTATAATGTCACAGAAAACAGTGTTAACTATTTGGATATAGAAATTTATAAATGGAACAACAAGTTAGAATCCAAAGTGTACAGAAAAAAAGACTTTTTGTAACACTTTTTTGCACTATGACAGTGCACATCCTTTGCACTGTAAAAAAAACCATAGTCAAAGGTCAATTCATAAGGGGAAGCCGTATGACAAGTAGAATGGAAGATTTTGAGAAAGAATGTAATTTATTAGAATCCATGTTCCTTGAAAGAGGTTACCCCCCCATTTTGTCAAAGAAATTAGAGAGGAAGTGGTCAAAGGCAGAATGGACAAATTCAAACCTATAATAGGTAACGCTAACCCAGATGAGATAAGAAAAGGAAAAAAGGACCATATTAATTCCAACTTTGATAAAATTTTAATATTGGAATATAATGGGATCAATAATATAACAAAAACGAAATTTTTGAAGGAATGGGAACGTTTCATTTCTATAACAGACATTGAAAAAATACCCAGAGGCCCACAAAAAATAACATACAAAAATTCAAAAAACCTGAGATCCCTACTGGAAAATCAACCCAAGAAAGTAACTACAAAAAAAGTAGGTACTTATAAATGTGGCAGTTGTAGTCAGTGTCAATATATTATGAACACTGACAAACTTTACCTAGAAAGTAGAAACAAATGGTTGGCCAGTAAGGAATATTACAATTGTGACTCCAAAGGACTTATTTATTTAGCATCCTGTATACACTGTAAATCCTTCTACATAGGTAAGACAGAGAGAAAACTCAAAAGGAGGATTTATGAACATTACTACGAAATATCTACCAAAAAAGATACTAACGCACTTTACAAACATTCCAGTACATGTTCAGAAGCAAGATTTCATTTCTTTGTCTTAGAACAGGTTAAAGTAGATGGCAGGGGAGGGCCATGGGAAGAAAGAATCGAATTCAGAGAATTGTGGTGGCAACTAAATTTGGATGCTAGTTGCCACCCTGGATTGAATGAATACATTTCCATAATGCCAATTCTAAAACTAAGGTCTGCTAAACTATAAAATTTACACAGGAATTTTCTTAACTACATCCTTAGTACATAATATAACACAACAGAAACACATTTTTTATAGTGACTTCTAAATATTTCATTTCTGTTACTCACATACACATAAACACATTTTCTCACAATATTTCACTTGAACTTTTATGACCTTTCATAATAAGATCTTTTAAAAAAATGTTTTAAACATCCTTCAATAGCTTTTATGATGAAAAGGGTCACCCATATGATGACATTTTTAAAAATTATTGTAATTATTTATTAATATATCATTTAATAGTAATTACTAATGTTTGGCTATAAAGAATAATGCAACATTTTTAACTTTAGGTATTGTAATCACCCCGCACACACCTCAGAGCATTTTTAGTTAGTATTTAATGAGGCTTTTTTTGAAATAAAATTCTGTTTCCAACATAATGTCATGATAGGACAAGATGAATTATTCATGAGATTGTTTCCTCAAAGGAATACATTGGATGGTTTTAAATCTACTTTTAATAAATGATTGGTTTTAATATAATTAATCATATCATGCAAGATATATAAACTGATTGGTTTTGTGTGTTTTGTATCTGATGAAGTCATCTAACTAATGAGATGAAAACGTACTGAGAAAATAAAGACGTTAATGCTTTTCCTTGAATCGTAGTATTCCTAGCCTGTTTTTGGACTTATTTCAAGCTTTTATTAACCACTTCTCTGTCCGTTAACCAGCGAGTTCTTTTGGTTGTGTTTATTAGCTTTTGGTTAACAATGCCACAAAAGCAATAAGTGGAATCATTTCAAAAGATTTTATAAATCAAAAGGCCCACAGTCTTTTGTTAAGAAGGATAATTTTAAGAAATAAGCATATCAATTACAAAGCTGCAACCCTACTCTTTATGTTGATGGTGTGTCAGTGCTTCATGAAACACTTAATGCAGTAGATTTAAGGGCAAAGAATGAAGTATTTTGCACTTTTCAGATAAAGGAAAAACCTATAGAGATCAAAGTTGACACAGGTTCTAAGTACAACGTCATGTCAACAGAAACATTTGCTAGTGTGTGTAATGGTGAAAGGCTTCATTTGGCAAGGTGTGCGAAGCTTGTTGCTTATGGAGGTGAAGAAATTCAGACTGAAGGCTCAGTAGTGCTTTCATGTTACTCTGCTGGGAGATGTTATGACTTACTATTTCATGTGATCAAGAGGCATGTCTAGTCATTATCAGGGTTAAGAGACAGTTTGAAAATGGGACTGCTTTCATTTAATAAGGAAGTACACCAAGCCAGTTTAAAAGACCACTACTCTAATTTGTCCCAGCACATTTTTTTCTACATATGCTGATCTTTTTGAAGACAAACTAGGAAAACTTCCAGTTGTGTACTCTATGTAGTTAGACCCAGAGGTCAGTCCAATTATCAAGCCAGCTTGAAAAGTTCCAATAGCTATGCAGGACAGAGTCAAAGCTGAGCTAGATAAAATTATATGACAAGGTGTGATTTGTCCAGTTGCAACTCCAACTGAATGGGTATCTTCCATGGTGGTAGCTCATAAGAAAAGCTCAGATGAGATCAGAATATGTATTGATCCATGAGATTTAAACAAAGTGGTAAAAATAACTCATCATCCAAAGTGCACAGTCGAAGAAGTTGCAACCTTGATGCCAAATGTCACTTTTTTCTATCTTAGATGCAAAGAGCTAATTTTGGAAAATTAAGCTTGACAAGAAATCCTCATTGCTCACTTCTTTCAGTACTCCGTTTGGCAGGTACAGATTTTTGAGAATGCCATTTGGGATAAATTCTGAAAGTGAAGTTTTTCAACGTGCAAAGGAGCAACTTTTTTCTGGATATCCTTGTGCTACTATAGTAGACGACATACTAGTAGGAAGTAATGGTAAAGTAGAGCATAACAGAAACCTCAGAAAAGTTCTACAAAGGGCACATCAAGTGAATCTCAAACTCAAGCCACAGAAATGCAAATTCAGGCTACAAGAAGTTTCTTATGTTGGTAATTAATTTACTAATACAGGCCTATAACAAGACCCTTCAAAGCAAACAGCCATTCTCGAGATGCCAGCTCCAGACAATGTTCAAGCCCTGCAACGTTTTCTTGACATGGTCAACTACCTAGGCAAGTTTATTCAAGACTTGATCCAACTTTCAGCACCGCTTGGAGAGCTGATACATAAAGATGCATCATGGTCTTGGTTAGAGCAACACCAAACAGCATTTAATGTCCTGAAACAGAGAATTGTTAGTCCACCAACTTTCAGATACTATGATGTTCACAGGTTTACTATCACATGTTCGACACTACTGTGGACAAAAGTGCATATATCCGAAGAAAATGTTCGGAAATCACAGCACTGACTAAAGTATTTGCCGAACTGAGCATTTCAGTAAAGTCAAATGTCGAACATTTCAGCTGAAATTCTCTTAGCCGCTAAACATATTTTAACATGTTTTGCAGGGGGGAAAGCCCCCCCCCCTGTGCCCCCCACACCCCCTACTTATATATACAAACTCCAAGATTGCACTAGACTGAGGAAAGGGTACATTTCCCAATCCCCACTATAGTGCAAGATTTGACAATATAGTACTCGCACTAATGGTTCTGCTACCTGATTTATGCACATACGTGGATCGCACACAGTGTGATCGACTATGTGATTGTAAACCATGTTCACAAGCCAGTTACACTTTCCTGTGATGCTTCAAAATTTAGTCTTGTGTAGTCATTCTACAGGAGGATCATCCTGTTGCCTATGTATCGAGAACTCTTACCCAAACTGAAATGCACCATGCCCAATTGTGTTTGCATGTTCAAAGTTCCATGATTATATTTATGGTAGACCTATCCAGATCAAAACAGACCACCAACCTTTAGTCACTATCTTGAGAAACCCTATGCATTCAGCTCCAGCCAGACTGCAATGCATAATTCTGAGATTGCAAGAGTATAATTTCTATCTTGTCTACAAGAAATGCAAATTTCTTTTTCTTGTTGATATATTATCCAGATCACCCACGAACAACAAAGAACAGCATAAGAATGAGAACCTTCATTTTGAAGTTATAGAAGTGAGAAATATTTCTTCCACACATCTTGATGAGTTAAGAGATCACACAGTCACAGATCCAGTTTTACAAAGGCTCAATCACTTTATCAATCAAGGATGGCCGCAAAAGCAATCTAGTTTACCTCAAGAACTGCAACCTTATTTTCCATACAGAGATGAGATTTTTGTCTGACAAAGGTATCATTATGAAAGGTCCTAAATTAATTGTTCCAAAGTCCTTGTAACCACAGTGCATTACTATCTTGCATCGTGGTCACTCAGGAACTGACTCTACCAAAAGACGGGCGAGAAAGGTAGTAGTTTGGCCTTCTATGTCACTAGACATTGAGAGAGCACTTTCATCTTCTGTGTGTAACAGTACTAAGCCACATCAACAGAAGGAACCACTTCAGCTAAAACAGGTTCTGGAACTACCTTGGTCAACAGTAGCCAGCGATATCTTCGAGTGCAATGGTCAACATTATTTGGTGTTAGTAGACTCTTATTTCAATTGGTTCAAGACTGACCTCCTTCCTAACCTAGCATCCAGTACTGCCATTACTAAGGTGAAGCATCATTTTGCAATACATGGTAGTCCACACAAAGTTATTTCTGACAATGGCACACAGTTTACAAGCCAACAATTCAAAAGATTTGCTGAAGAATGGGACTTTACTCATGTCATGAGTAGCCCTGAGTACCTGCAGTCAAACTGTTTGGCAGAACATGTAGTTCAAAGTGCAAAACAGTTACTTGAGAAGTCACAATGAGAAAATAGTGATGTTTTCCTGAATCTCTTGAATCTAAGAAATGTTCCTCGTGGCAAACATCTTGGTTCACCTGCTCAGAGACTTCTGTCGAGAAAAACCAGAACCACATTACCAGTCAGAAGTTAATTATTGGTTCCATGTGTCGAGAACAACAGGTCAGTGAAAACTAAACTGTTGAAGAAGCATTTAACCCAGACATCCTACTATGATAAAACCAGCAAACCGCTCAATCGATTACGAGAAGGAGAAGTGGTAAGGATACAAATGTCCAGAGGTTATGATCAGATTGGTGTGCCATGACAAGTATTTGCCCAGAGCCGAGATCATACATTGTGGAATCACAAGGAGCAGACTTTAGGTGGAATCAGAAACGTTTGAGAATGGTATCCAAGCCTATACCACAGCACACAGCCTGTGAGAAAGACTCTTTATTTCAGAGTGAGTTGTCCAGTATTCCATTTCTAGAGGAAGTTTCAGAGGCCATTCCCATTCCTGTAATGAATCCAGAATTCCTGATACTAGTTGTTAATTGAAGAATGCCACTGTCGCTATGTTTGGTCCAGATTATGTTACGAAATATGGTTGCATCTCTAAACCCTGTAAGAGATACAAAGCAACTTGGACATGAGCACTCTGTTTTGTTTCTAATGTCTACGGTTATGTATGTCTAACTCTAATGTTGTTTTTACAAAGGGAATCTTTTTGAAGGAGGATGTAGCTCAATGTGTGTGTATGTACCTTTAAGAAACTATCCAAGGGCTTGCACAAGTGTATAAATACTGAGCACGTATGAGCCTGACTGCCATTTTGTAGTTAGCTGTTGAGATGAAATGCCATGCCTAGAACTCACTCCCTCAAAACATAAGAAACATTCATCAAAAACACCTGTTCCAAAAAGAACTTAAAATTTTTCTTCAGAGTACATGGGCCTGCCCTTGTCTAGCCCCCACTTGATCTAGCCTCTTCTCTTCTCAACTTTAACTCATTTTCCCTATTGTACTCTTTACTTCCTTGTACTTGCCTCATATACCTTTACAGCACCCTCTCCCCTCACTTCCATAGCATATATATATTCATATATATCTTTTAAAAAAAAGAAAAAAAAAATGTTGATTGAACGACTTATCCATTAGCATGTACTTCATGTGTGATATTCTCTAGACCTGTCAATCGCTATTTAGCCTACTCTATGTACAGATATCCTCTGTTCATTTTCTTAATATGTTCCATGGTGGTTTTAATTTTTTACTCATTTTTATTTTTGATTTGATTTTCAATGTAAAAATATGTAATACTTCTGGAACTTTTCTCCTCTGGTCTCCACTGAAAATGGGCCCCTGGTTCAGTTGGACTAACCCGGTTATCAAATGTCAACAAATAAAATAAAATTAAATAAATACATGTAAGCATGTATGTATGTAAGCTCTGTTAATCAGTTTGTTCATATTTTATGATACTGCTATCTATCCTGATGTGTTTCTATGTATTAAAGCATCTAAACAAAATACCCCACCTGCTTGTCATCTACGTTAGAGAAGGATGAGCAACATTTACCCATATATTTTGCTCCTGGAGTGGGAGGAATACAGAGCATTATTTGACTGAAAGTGGCCTGAAGACAGCCCTGAACCATACTGTGGGTTGTACAATACATTTATCAGGCAATTACTTTTGCATTCTTTATTTCACTTTTACAGTTGAGTGCAGAGACATTAGAACACACATGCAATGTATACAGCCCTACTGCACTTATCTGAACACAGGCAATTGCTTTTGCATTCTTTATTTGGTACTTACGTATTATCGCAACCAGATTTGCAACCTGCAATAATTCGTCATGTTTGACTCAAACTATGCTGTTAACTTTAAAACAATCATGTAAAGTGTAAAAGTACTATTCTCTGATATTGTTAATTGGTTAGGAAGAGGACTAAAGGGCAAATTCATGTTTTGGGGTAGTGTCCTTTACCGATGTCAGGTCATGAATAATACGATCAAGATGCCTGCTGCTTCTCAATGCAGTGAAGAATGACCGTTATTTTTATGGGGAACATTTTGTTAAATGAATAGTAGTCAGACTGGGAACCAAAGTTCATAGAGGAAATTAAATATACCAAACACTGACCACACAACAATTGCAATAATGCAAATAAATACTAAAAAGTAATGTGGCACAGCCTTTCTTCATAGCAGTACTTGTGGGGCAGGAGTGGTAAACATCCCGCTTCACACACATACTTGTGTATCTCTGAAGTTGTGTACTCAGAAATGGCCCTTACACCAGGAACAACAGGTGCTGCTGTAGATGGTGAATGATTCCCCTACATAAGCACACATTTAACAGGGTTTGAAAGGCACCATCTCTGTTGTTCAGAACATTGCAAGTTTGATAACTCCTAACATTAAAGACGACTGCAAAGCAGCAGTCATGTGTCTACTTCAGACAAGGGCTCTACCTGCCATTATTCTTCCTCGTATTTGTCAAAGAATGTGACCCAATACTTTTGAACAGTTTACACCACCCTTCTTCTACTAACACACACAGTTTGGTAAAAAACATTATAAAGTATGCCACCGGCGAAATGTGGTTGTGATAATACATAAGTACCCTTTATTTTAGTTTTACAGTTGACTGCAGTGACATTAGAACAGACATACAATGAATACAGTCCTACTGTAGTTATTTGAATACATTCCTTATGAAACCACAATCCTGCTTTACACTTTATTGTTATTGTACCTTACAATCTGTGAAGTACACACATATCTCCCCAGAACGTGGTTTACCTTACCCATAAACTTTGTAACTGGAGTGGGAGGAACAGAGCATTATTTGACTTAAAGTGGACTGCAGATAGTCCTGGACTGCACTGTGGGTTGTGCAATACATTTATCAGACAATTACTTTTGCATTCTTTATTTATTTCAGTTTTACAGTTGACTGTGACATTAGAACAGACATGCAGTGAATACAGCCCTACTGCAGTTATTTGCACACCTTAGTTATCAAACCACAATCCTGCTTTATACCGTATTGCTTATTGTTATTGGTATTGTTCATTGCACTAGAGTTATCAGAAAATGCCTATATTTACCACACTCATGGAGCATCCTGGCCAGGCGCCCGGCATGAGACTGGACATCGCAAGCTGCAGCTGTTTTAAGAAAAGCACACCATTATGCATACCAGTTTTGCACAGATTCAGCTTGTATTTTAGTAAAGCAGTAACAAACCTACTTACATATCTGTGGGACATGCCCAGCCCTAGCCTCTTGGAACCTGGTGTCCCAAGTTCTCCTCATCCTTCGCTTCAGGTCATCATAACAGTGATGACACTGTTCACCAGTGCGGAGGATACCAGTAGCACTGGTAAGATCCCTGGCCAACTGATCCCAGGCCTCAGCTTTACATTCTGAGCCCTGGTAATCACCCTGCAAACATCCGGGGTTCATAGTTGTGGACCAGGAGTCCAACAAACACTCTGAACTCATGCACATCCCACCTCTGTGCCTGAAAACAAGCTCCATCACCAACACCACCAGGCATATCAACAAGTTAATAAGACTCCAATGAATGCTGCAGAATTCCCACCCATTGGCCTTAATATAGGCTGTTTTCCTGCCCTTACACTTCATACTGTAACATTCAAAAAAGTGTGGCATTGCTTAGCATCACGCAAACTAGCTTAGTGGAGATGAGCATCGCCTAAACTTGCACAACTGTGTTTTAGCAAAGCCTTGCAATGCACAAACAGGAGTAGCCGTTAACCATGTTTAAGCAGTGCTTAACACCTCACAGCTTTTTCAAATGTAACAAATTTGTTTTTACATTAAACCGCCCTTTAGGTCACCTCACACATTTCCACAGTAATAAACGTAAAAAGGTATGACTGCTGGGGACTCGAACTTGGGACCTACAACACTTTAGGCCATGACTCTACCTATTTAGCTACTTGGATAGTAAGAAAACCAGTATGCCTTCATATATACTACTAAGCTACCTGTTAGGATTGCTAAGCACTGCACCACACAAGTGGCCATTAAAAAAATAAAATAAAAATATGTAGACAAAAACACACAATTAATTACATCTGGTTTCTATTTATAGATGCCTGGCAGATGTCACCTGCACATTGCTGTGCATCATGCCACGCAAACTGACATTAAAAGAATGCAAAATAAATAATTAATTACACACGGTTTCTATTTTTAGATGTCTGGCAGGTGTCAATTGTGTATGTGTAAGGGCAGCTTGGCACTACTGTGCTCTGCGCTGTGCCAACAGCCATCAAAAAAATTAAAAAAATACAAAAATAAAACAAAAAATATTAACATTCACACATATAGCAGGGTACATTGCAGGGATTCTTCTCCTGTACATAACATCTGTCCAGGAATTCCCTGGACAATCTAAAGCCACAGGATACTACATTACTGCCTACACAGATTCATCATCCCTGTTACTATGATCTCCCTCAGTAGCATGCTATGATTATTATGCACGGAGCACTGCCGAGGGGGAACCATGGCCGTGTAAATGGGTACATTCCGTGCAGGCACTACATAGAGCCTACACAGATTTTATTGAGTCCTGGGGTATATTTATTATTAAATTTCATATCATATTACATAATTGTCTGAATACAAGCAATCTGCATTGCAATCTTTGAAAAATATGTTAATTATTAAATTTTATATACATTCATCCATCTATCCATCCACAACCACTTTTCTCATTTCTGCACATGGGGTTGTGCTGTGACAATCATCTAAAGCAAAAGTTCACACTGTCTGGTGGCTGCTTGTTACATAATTGGCTGAATACAGAATTAAATACACCAGTTTTGCTATGATGCCTGCTTGATTAGGGAATTCTACTAATGTGTTTAAAATGTAATAAAATTGTTTTTAGGGTTTTTAATAATAAGCTATGCTTATTTTGTATTAGATTGCTTCACTTAATTTTGCATGTTTATTAGCACCTAGTAGACTGGAAAACATTTATTTCTTTAATTATTTATCATCCACTGCTATTAGGCAACATTTGGTGTCATTTTATGCTAAATCTATTACTTAAGTTTCCAGAATTTTAACAGAATGAAATGTTTGCAAAGTTTACTATTGTTTTCCAGAATAATTATTATTTATTTCTTATGTTCTTACACTAAGAAATGCTTGCTGATCTTGAAGCTACTATTTTGTAAGGAATATCAACTATACATTGGTTTCCTAATTACTATGCTGTTTGGTTTCTGCTTGGATGTTTCATAACTGACTGCTTTATTACTCAAAAACCCAGTACAAACAAACTATTTTTGCAAGCTGTGTTTCTAAATAAAGCCAAAATGCTAAGCCACATGACCTAATCAAAGAATATTATCTATTTTTAGTAGCTATAGTGCTTGGTACTACCACATTATGATGTTTGGTCAACACAGTCACTGTATCCATCCTTGGTGTCATGATTGGTCATTTAGTGATCCATCTTCTTCAAACAACATACTGATATATCTTTCATTTTCAGATTTGTTTGTTAGGTTTTCACTCTTCTTACTCAGTTCCATGCTGCACACTTTCAACTCATTGTCTCTGAAAGTTGCTAAATGGCACCATCCCATTGAAAAATACAATTTCCCCAGTTTTCTGAACAAACTTCTCCTAGTCTCTCTAAATACAGTCTCAGTACTCTTCTGAAAATAGGCCATAGGCCAAGGGTGTAGCTAAGCATACTTACTGTACTTAAATTAGTATTTTTTCTGAGCATCTCTTGGAAATTTCACCACCCGAAAAGCACAGAATGTTTAGAATTGTGTAAATTAATATTTGCAGTATATAGGTATACAAATAATGCTTGTGGCAAATAAATAGATATCTAAAAATATATTTTTATGAGTATAAATGATAACAGTTGAAAATAACATGTCGCCTTCCAATATGTCTGGGGGTAGCATTTTGAGGATTAAGTGCATTTTAGGTGGGTGGTACTGGCAAAAACACTGAGTACAAAATGTACATTTCTGGCTACACCCCTGCCATACGCCTACTGGGACAAACCCAGTGAAATGTAAATAATTAAATAATGTTGATAAGTAGTAATGTGCAATGAATGCTCCCTGTATTAAACAGAATAGCACAGAGTAGCACAATGCTGCTGTTCTATTCAATAGCCAAACTAGCAACTTTCATTAAGTTATCCATTAAGAAAGTTGGATGCTTTCTGTTTAAGACTAGCTATGCGAGTACAAGACCTTTCAGAACAGGGAAGACATACTATTATTAGAAATGTATTTGTGGAAAATGCATTAACTAAATTGAAACTCAGCTGCGGTTTGCCACTCTACAGTTGACTGATGAACTGGATAATCATGTCAATTAATACATGGTTGGGTATGAAAAAAAAAAAAAATCACATACTGTTAGAACATACATAATCATCTGATGCCTGCCTAGGACATGCCCATTTATCTAAGGTTGACAGATGTGTTATAAATGAATGTGTTTGTTCATGTGTACCTAGGCCTAGATTATACTGTTTGCACTGTATTATTTTGATGTACAAGAATATAATGGCAAAAATTACAAAAGCAGCTTGCATGTATTGTTTCTCATTACCATTTTTAGATAAAATATTCAGTTGGGCAACCAGACAATGTACCATGGCATATCACAAAGTGCCATTACTGCCTAGCCAGTTTCCTTCTCTTACTGAGTTAGTTTTACTATTAACTACAGTATAAACTACAAACACATCATTTTAACTGCATAAGAGCATCAATTCTGAAATAATATCTGACCAATGAATTTCAATAGCCTGTTAGTCACTACTGTGTATATCAATATATTACTCAATTTTGCATGAGATATTGGTTAGCTAATCGTTTTGCAACAAGCAATATTGCTATACAGTGGAGAGTTACTCTGCTGCAAGCACACAGCAGTGGCTTGCACATTAGTCTACATATATTTTCAAGACCTTAAAATTTCAAATCTGTTTACATGAAAAGTTGCAACTTAAAATTATAGTAAGCATAGGACATGTATTCAACAGCAAGGGCACAGTGTAGATGTGAGGATGGCTAAAGATACATTCATACGATTCACAAAACCATCGGACTTTAAAGGGTGTTGTCAAAGACTGCCTACTGTAAGCAGGAATGTGGTTGAGGGGTTAGTAACACAGTTTTATGTTCAGACAGATTCCAGCACAGGGCATTAGGTCTCAGTGGGAACAATTTCCACAGTGTGCTGCTGAAAATCCACCCTCTCAAATCTCAGTATGTTTGTTAAAGGCAAAGTTGGTTTCAGGTAACTATGCATGTAACTATGTATATGCTTGACCTGTGCCAAACTCCTTCTTCAAGCCATCGGGAGGCTATTGATGTAGACCTATAACCCCCAGCAGTTATTAAAGTTTATATGGATTACAAAGCTCTCAGGGATCATGTATTTTATATATCCATTTTATATGTATTACAAAGCAAGCTTCATGTTACTATTTATTAAATTTAACATCTGGAACCACGGCATTTCCTATGGTATAACCACAATACGTATTTATACTATCATCAAATTATTTTTCATTCTTATCCTTGCAGAAGATTGCAGTGGGGGGTTGATTTCTTGCCTAAATTCTCTAACAGATGCTTCACTGGCCAAAGCCTTTTCAGTGAAATATCCTGAAGCTGAATAAGTATGACTTTTTTAGGGCTATTATTCAGTCATAACCTCCCCTTTTGTTGGACACAAACTCCTGCAATCTGTTCAGGTAATCTTCAGATATGTAGCTTAGCTGCAAACCTTTCTTCACTGGACTGCACAGCCCAATGAGATCTATAATACAATGATAAAAAAAAAAACTAACAGGTGGCTATATCTGTCCAAATTCTTCCTTACTGTAAATGAATCATAATCCACTAAGTATGACCAACTTAATGTAAAGTGGTAAGTTTCTTCAAAGCATATATAATGAACTGTTTGTTTGTTGCCAACCATGTACTGATGCATTACAGACACTACTGCAAGAGAATCTATTTTAATGAAAGAAAAAAGCACCCGATCAACTGGTCAATTCTCATTTGGTGAGCACACTGATATTATTAACCTGTTCAGAAAACAGAAATAAAGAAAATGAATCACGGTTTACTGTCTTGCTCAAGATATCAATCACACAGTCTTAACAAAATGTACATAATGAAACACCGTGCCTTCGTTGAAGGTTGGGCATCGGGCTGGTAACTTGGCACCATAAAAAGTCTACTGCCAATCATTAGCAGACTGGAGTTCCGCTGTGGCAACCCCTAACCGGGAAAAGACAAAAAGACAAACAAACATAATGAAACACCAATTAAAGATATTATTCTAAGGTGTGTATTGCAAGAATAAAAACACATATCCTATTAAATATATTTTTCCATAATGAGTATTACCAGTGTCTTATTTATTCAACTCTACATCTTCAACAAAAATAGCTGCTGATTTTTTTCAGAAATGTTGCATAATCTTCCAACCACTCCCAGACAACAGGTGCTTCTTGCCAGCTGCTCTGATAATGGTGTACAGAAAAATGTATCCACAGACATTTAGAAAGTTAACTATCAAAAGAAAACCAACTCTACAGGTCATCTTATTCACAGCTATAAAACATGAAACAGTATTCTTGAAGGAACTGGCTAAGCAGTTGTAAAAGTATTCAGAGAAATGGCTGTTATTACACCTTAAAATTCAATATGTGTTAAATACACACGTTTCTGATACAAGACCAAAATAGTTTCTTTTTTGTTTTTTACTTCAACAGAACAGAACCATAAAGAAACTGAAAGAATATTACAGACGTATACTAACATTGAAAAGTCTTTGTTTTGGGTTTTTTTGTTAACTTGTCAAGTGTTACCTTCCATCTACCTCAGTTATCATATATATTTATAAATATATAAGCTACAATATGTAAACTCAGTTTTTAAGGAAATCAAAAAAAAAAACAATGCATGCTCAAAAATTCAGTCAATTAGCATTCAAAATAACCACTTCCAATCAGGTCATTTGTTTAAGGTTACTTCACTCTCATGAAATTATGGTGTATCACAGCTTCGATTTGGTCCATAAATGCACTTATACTAGCAGAACACACTTTGCTTTTCTGCTGTGCTTCTCTTTTCAGTGCTTCTAATACACCCAAATGAACAGATGGCACTAGATGCAAATCATCTAAAAGCTGGATCTGAGCAGCAGGATTCAGACTTAAATTACTAAACTTTAAGGCCTGCAATACTGCAGGCAAAAACTTAGAGTAATGAGCAGTGCATGAAATGATAATGGGACATGTTCCATCTTGAAGTCGATCAGCAACTACTTTTGCAATGGCTGTGTGTGTGTCAAGGATATACCCTGTAGTGCGATAAACAGAGTGAATAGCGGCTAGACAGTCTTCTTCAGAACACCAGTCGGCTAAAAAATCATCCTGAATTTTCTTCAATAAAGGCTCTGGCAGTTCAAAGAAGCAATGATTTTCCAAATGAGTATACAGTTCTTTCACCAGCATCCCATCACCATTACTGATCAAATGCACATATCGCTCGAGATTGGAAGACTTCAGGATATCTGTTGCTGGTGAAATGGAAGTTACTAATTTTCGGCCTCTCAAGTCATACCGTCCTGTTTTCATAAAATCTGTCAGGATGTGGTTTTGATTTGATGCACAATAAAATTTTCTAATAGGAATCCCCATTAACTTTGCGTACACTGCTGCTAAAATATTGCCAAAGTTTCCAGTAGGAATACAAACATCTACATGATCTCCAAATGTAATTACATTTTGATTGACAAGATCAAGATAGGCAGAAGCATGGTAAACAATCTGAGGCAAAAGCCGGGCCCAGTTAATTGAATTAGCAATACTCAAAGCTGTCCCACATTGTGCAGCAAGGAAACCAGTAAAATGTGCCTCAGTAAGTATCTGCTTTACAGTTGTTTGACAAAAGTCGAAGTCTGATTCAACACCTAATGCCTGAATATTTTCTTGCTGATAGCTTATCATCTGGAATTTCTGTACCATACTAATTCCAGTTTCAGGGAAGAAAATAAGTACAGCAATTCTTTGTTTATCAGTTTCACTAAGGCGGCTAAATCCATCTAAGACTGCACTCCCTGTATCTCCAGAAGTAGCAGCAAGGATCAAATAATTGCAAGTTCTTGGAATACAGTATGCATATAGCAAGGGAAACAGCTGCAAAGCCAAGTCTTTGAAAGATGCAGTTGGACCATGAAACAACTCAAGCAGGAATTGGTGACCCATTAAATGTCTAACTGGAGCAATTTTGGGGCAGAAAAAATTGTCCCCATAAGCAGCTGTAATCATCTCTTGTAATGCAACAGCAGGTACATCTGAAGGATGTATACATCTCTCCAACAGTATCTGTGCTCTCTCAACATATGATGCGGAGACCAGCCGTAGCCATTCTCCACTTGTTAGTTTTGGAAGACTCTTCACAGGCACATAAAGGCCTCCATTTGGAGCAAGCCCTTCAATAATAACATCACTGAAATTTTTTTTGTTGTTTTTTGTCGCAACGGTTTCTGATGATATGCTCCTAGAAGAAATAAATGCACCTTCTTCAGAATTTTGGTACCATTTTAAAGCAATAAGCACTTTTTTTGCTATTGTTTCCACAGCCTCCCCACTCTCACAAAGCACTCGTATGTCATACCACTGTTTATAAAAGCTTTGCCTGTAAAGGAGGATTTCCCTCAAGGAAATACCAGGACCCTGACCAACAATACGATCCACTTTCATTTGTTCAAGTCTGTTAATAATGTCATCTACAGGGACATCTAAGAATACGATTATTCCATTTTTTTTCACATGATGCATGCTAGCAGAATGCATAGGGTTAGATCCAGTAAGGGAAATTACACTTTCAGACGCTGACAATTTTAGAAGGGCTTGGCCCTCTTCCTCCAAAAATTGCTCAGGACCTTCTTTCAGTTTTTCTGCTACACTCATATTCCATGTCTTTTCAAGAACATCATCATCGACATCTATGAAAGGCCAGTCTAATTTTTCACCAATAATTCTGCCTACAGTTGTTTTACCTGCTCCAGGTGGACCCATAAGAACAATATTCTGATCTCCAAAAAGACTATACTCTTTAGTAAAACACAGTCTCTTAAAACTGAAAATGGAAAATGTTCCAGGATGAGGCAGTTTTAGCAAAGGTATGCCAAATCTTCTGAACACTTTTCTGCAAGGCACTGGCCACAGCATACGGCACATAACTCTTTGCATCATCTTCAACACACTGCTGGTTTCAAATTTAAATTTCCTGTTGACCAGTAACAAAAACAAAAGACAAAACACATGTTTATATTTTATGCAGTGTCCATATAAACAAATTTCTTAAAATACAAAACAGTCTTGTAAAATTATAGAAATGACAGGCAGTTGTTTAATCTCTCTTTCTGCCTTATTCTTTTAAAATATTTTCCTCTTCCCTTCAACAACTACAGAATGCTGCATAGCAGCAAGAATCTTAGACCATGGATTCAGTCTCTTATTGATTCAGTGCAAACAATGTTGCATTTTCTTCATTACAATTATCATTTCATCAGTAAATAAATGGGACTTGTGTGCAAAGGCCAAACAAACCATCGATCATCAACAAAAGCAGGTTTGTAAATACACAGCAGATACTACAAAAGGTGGGACGAGGGCAAGATCTATGCATATAGGAAAGCACCAAAGGATATACTGAGCTTGAGGACATAGCTAACCTGTTGGTCGACAGGTCGTGTGATAGCTTCACTCCCCTATCTCCTTCACATGTACCTCATGACATCCCTACCACCTGTCCCCTACCTTGTATTTCTAAAGAGCAGGTCATAAATGCCTTCTCCAAGGCCAAAAACACAGCATCTATGGGGCCTGATAACATCCCAGGTTGTGTCCTACATGGGCTCCAACAAGAATTAGCAACACAATTTGGTACTCTTCAATCACAGCCTAAAAAATGGCTTCTTCCAAACTGAATGGAAAACGGCCCCTGTTATTCCCTTGCACAAAGGTGGTGCTTCCACTGACCTTGGGAACTACAGACCTAATAGCCTGACTAGCCTTATCTGTAAGGCCATGGAGTAAATCATCATAAACCTTATCAACAAAGATATAGGTAATCTCCAAACACTTGACCCTACTCGGTCTGAATTAGTTGAAGGAAGATCATGCCTGTTACACAGCTAACAAAGAAGCTTTAGCTAACAAAGAAGCTAAGAAAGAAGTTGCAATAGCAAAGAACAGGGCATCAGAGGCACTCTACCAACTTCTGGAAAGTGACTCAGTAAGTGGCACAAAGAAACTATATCAGGTTGCAAGGCAAAGAAAGACAGATAAAGAAGACAGTCAGACTCCCTTCATAAGGGATGCCAGCAACAACCTGCTCACCAGTCCACAGGACATCAAAGGCATATGGAAGGAGTATTTCCATCAGCTTCTGAATGAAGAAAACCCCACAGAAGCTGTACAGCCCCAGAAACAGCCTACAATGAGAGAAGAAGAGGAGCCCACCCTAGAAGAAGTAAGAACAGCACTAAGGAAAATGAAGTCAGGGAAAATAGTAGGCTCAGATCAGGTCACAACAGATATGATAAAGATGCTGGGTGAGATGGGGAGAAATGGACCCTGAGGGTACTAATAGCAGTGGGGAGAGAAGGGCATATCCCAGATTACTGGAGAATAAGCATGATCATGGAAGTGTACAAGAACAATGGGGGCATGCACAACTGTGGGCAGTACAGAGGCATCAAACTTCTATCTCACTGCATGAAAGTTCTGGAGAGGGTGATTAATAAATGGATATGCAGAGGAGTAGAATGTAAGATGGGAGATGAGCAGATTCAGTTCAGGATACAGCACAATTAACCCGATATTTTCAGTGAGACAGATACTTGAGAAGAAGCTAGAGATGAGGAGAGAGTCCAACTGGCATTCCTTGACTTGGAGAAAGCATATTACAAGGTCCCAAGAAAGCGGATCTGGCCAGTAATGTGGTGGTATGAAGTCCCAGAAACATTGGTAGAATTAGTGCAGGCTATGTACAAGGACCCAATGACTCATGTATGAACAGTGTTCGGTCTCACAGAGGGGTTCTCAGTGGGAGCAGGTATACATCAGGGTTCAGCTTTGAAACCACTGCTATTCATACTGGTGATGGACAACATTAGCAAATAGGTTGGAGGGGACAGATCAACAAAGTTGCTGTATGCAGATGATGTGGCATTACAGGCAGACTCTGAGATAGAACTTCAGCAAAGGATTGGAGAATGGAATACAAAAACTGAAGGGACATGGGATGAAACTAAGCACAGATAAGACAGTGGTAATGGCAGCAAACTGGGGGATCAGAAGAAGCTGAGAATAGAGGTAGAAGGGAAGATAGTCTAACAGGTAAACAGCTTCAAGTATCTGGGAGAGGTGGTTAAGGAAATGGAAAGTCTGAATGAAGAGTTCAAAGTTAGAATCAGAGGGGCTGCAATGAACTGGCATAGAGTGCCAGGTGTAGTCTATGACAGAAGAATGCCAAAGAAGCCAAAAAGTAAGGTGTACAAGACAGTGGTGCGACTACTGTATGGTACAGAAACCTGGGGATTAAAGGCAGAACAGTTGAAGAAGCTAAAGGTGATGGAAATGATGTGCCAGAAGGATGGTAGGATGCACACTATGGGACAGATGAAGAAATGAGGACATAAGAGCAGAAGCCAAAGTAGCTCCAATTGCAGAAAAGATATAAAAAAAACTTACGGTGGTTTGGACACGTGCAGAAAAGCAGAAGACAATCTCATGAGGAAGATTTGGGACAGACAGGAAGAAGGTAAGAAGAAGCAAGGACGTCCAGCAAAAAGATGGATGGATTGTGTGAAAGAATATCTGCGACAGTCAGTCATGAGTGTTGAAGAAGGCAGGAGTGTGGCACTGAAACGAGAGAGCTGGTGACAGTAAACACAATACCCCGACCCCATATAGAAAAAATGGAAAAAAGGGGGCTGATGATGATGATGATGAAAATCATGCCTGCTAAACCTAGTGGACTTCTTCAACACAGTCACCAAGGCCGTTGACAAGGGAAATCTGTGCATACAGCCTACCAAGACTTAGCCAAGGCTTTTGCCATTATTCCCCACTCAGGCATCATTGACAAACTCACCCAGCTAAGTGTCAACCCTTATATCATTAGATGGGTCGCTAACTGGCTCACTGATAGAACAAAAACAAACAAATCAAAAACGAATAGAAATGCTCAGTTTATTTCAAACCAAATAATAAAGCTTTCGGGAAACTCCCTTCATCAGTATTCCTGATGAAGGGGGTTTCCCAAAAGCTTTATTATTTGGTTTGAAATAAACTGAGCATTTCTACTCATTTTGGATTTGTTTGTTTTTGGATCATTTAAGTATCTGACGTAGTTAACTGCAGTTATTCCATATTTCTTGATTTACTGATAGAACACACATAGTCAAATTAGGGGAATCCACCTCCAATAGCAGACCTGTAACCAGTGGTGTGTTCCACAGGGATCAGTCCTGGGACCTCTACTGTTTGGATTCTATTTTTCCGAAGTACAAGCAAAATATAAAGGTCTGTGGCTGACAAAGTTTGCTGATGACTGCAAACTGGGAGCGGTCATAGATTGGCCTTTGGGATCAAATACACAAATGATGTAGAACACATAATCAGGATTATCAAAAATAACTGGAAGATACTGCTTTTGGACCCGTTTTTATCACAATCAATTGGGAAGGAACCCATGTTCAGATTCAATAATTGTCTAAACATTAAGAGGTTACTTTGCAAAGAAAAATTAGATGCCCAACCCGCTGATATTAGAGTGAATTATAAGACAGGTACTTATCCATGTAGAAAATGTTCCCTATGCAAATACATTTCTACATCACAAAATTTTGAGATTCCTGGTATAAGCATGACTTTCAAATCCACTTTTTATGCTACTTGTGATACGCGCAATGTTATTTACCTGGCATCCTGTAATCTATGTGATGCCTATTACGTAGGGATGACATCACGTAGATTTAAGGATCGCATTTACAATCATATATACGATATTAGGAAGAATAATCTTACCAATGCCTTAGCCATGCACTGTAATGATAGACCCCAGCACAACTTTAGCTTCTTGATATTACAGGTTGTGAACCCCAATAGAAGGGAAGGAGACCACATAGGCACCCTCGAACTGTTTGAACTCAGATGGATACTGAGATTAAAGGCCCATATAGAACCAGGACTTAATTCAACTGTCAGCATTCGTCCGGTTCTTTTGGGATCTTCATAAAATGCCTTGTATTATTCTCTGTTGTTCTAATAAGCCTGACCTTGGACCATCTATGCAAAAAAACCTTGAGGCTGTTACATGGTTTGCTTAGAATGTTCTAATTATAACCCACCTATTTATCTATTTATTTATCTATTTATTATATGCCAGTTTCAATCATACAAGCCTTCCTATGACTTAGGTTTCATTTTGTCATGGGCCATACATATATATTTTATGACATACGTTTATAGTTTTAACTCATGGCTATGATTACCACTTAGAATTATGTGGTTGTATCTTAACCATATATATCCCTACAGATGTCAATATTCATGTCCTTATATGATGGAATAATCACACATTTATACAGACAGTATGATTTTATTTTAGCTGTAGCGTTTATTACTTGAACGGGAGCAGATTATACAGTTCAGATGGTGGATGAGTTTACATTCTGACTTATATCTTTTTACATTTCATATATCTCATTGTTGTTATGAATTACTAATGTCTCCTTGTACTTGGCTTGGCTACAAACAACCTACACTATATATATGACTTGTCTGAATATGCATAATACATCGCTATATTCATTCATATAATAGTATCATTATTTAGTTATAAGTGTAGATTTAACAATGAAAGAGTGCGTGTCTTATGCTCTATCAACTGTATGGATTCTAAGTATGAGATACAGTGTCAACGTATTTACTATCTTGTGGCTTAACTGAATACGGCGAACAAATGTAGATCTTGGATTTTGATGTTTCACCAAATTCCAACATTCAGTGTTAAGGCATTTAACTAATAAGCGACAGAATGAGATGAATGTTTTAACTTGATTTTATTGTTACACGAATTTGTGTTGAACTTATCGTTTGATTAAAATGTCACATAGTTTAGTAGAAACTTGCAGGCAAGTTTAAATAAATAATGAAATTCTTGCTTGATTCACGATTTACATTTCTACACATGTTATTGGTGACAAGATTATACATTTCTATCTGTAGTGTGTTTAAAATTTGATGCTGGACTATTTAAGTGATTTCTGTTTCCTTAACTTGAAATTGCCCTGGTTTTAATTATATAATAATTGTTTTATGTGATTGACTAATTGAAGACCCTTTTGTATATAAAGGAATGGTTTTACTGTTTAAATGTTAACCTGATGAAGCGCACCTGAGTGTGCGTGAAAGCGCTCGTTTCTCCATTAAACTGTGAATTTTATTTACTTTTCATGGTGGTTCCTTGCAGTTTATATTTTTCCATTATCTGCCTTGACGTTTGTGGTGGAAGGAACCTTTGAATGGTCGGAGTTTGTTTGCTGCTAATATTTTTGCTGCTTCTTTGCTTAGCCGACTGTTACATGATGGATGTGCCTAACATTGAACTTGACTACAATCCAAAAGGTACAGGTGGTACCGATAGCTGGAATTGTTTGTTTTACCAACAAGAGAATCCGCTCCTGAACTTGGATATTAAATGTGATACTCCTGTGACACTTACTAATAGTAATGAAAACCTACGTGATTTCTTCGGCTCCTTAAGGAACCTGGAAAATTACCTATATCGGCTCCATAGACTCATTTGGCAAAAAAGACATTTACAAGCTTGTCTTCATTTTAAGGTGGTTCCACGCGGCATGCGGGTCTTGTGCATGCCCAGCTACGGTGACAGCCATCCGGAGCTACTACTGAGGTGACAACAGCTTAACATCGAATTTGGTAATAAATACATTCATCTTTTATTAGACTACTTTTCCCCTATTGAGACTGACCTTATAAATAAAGTAGAAGAGCAATATAAGTTCATTACTATGAATTATAAAACCGAATTCTGTACTTCCAAAATCAGTAATATGAACAGACAACTTGCTCCTTATAGCAATAAGCTTGAACAGATTAAGCTTAAGAAATTAAGACGCGACTGCCAAGACTTTCAAATGGGCCGCATCTTTGTTTGGCCTAGGGTGAACGATAAAGAAGGATCCGAACCCACTTGTTTATCGGGAACCTCACAGTCGGTAATTACTGAACCTGATGTCCCTGCTGAAACCCTCACTGTTTGCTCATTGAATCAAGAGCGAATGGATGATGTACTTGATCGAGAGCCCAGTCTTTCGAATGCTTCTATACCTTGTAATCAACAGGGCTTAACGAATATTGATAATTTGGGTGCCAGACCTAAAATTAGTAATTGCAATAATGTTTTTACAGCTCCTATGTCTTTAAACTTCCCCCTTCCATACAAAAGCGCAGTACGCACGCGCTCAACCAGCCGGGGAAGAGTAAAGAGAAAGATATCAGGGGAAGCTCCAGAACCAAGGAGGAAAACAAGGAACTGAACTGCTTATTCTTCAATCTAACTTCCAGGACTTTTTCTACCGACGAACAGTTCATTCTGAATAAAGGCTTATCGTTTATTCCCTCTAAAGGGAGTACTTTATCTGACACGCTTATAGCCCTGCGTCTTTTCGCAAGAAAGTTATCTTTAAAGGTACTGTTTAAGGATAATTCAACTAATAATACTGGTTTTGAATACAATACGCAGTTACTTAAGAGGAAAAGTTGTTTTGTACCTTCAATGCCACACTTTGTTGAATGTTTCATGCGCTCTTGTGAGAGTGATTTTTATTCATATTTTGAAGAGAAAAAACGTAAGGGAATCTTTGTTAATTTGAATCATGCACAAAAATGCTCACTTGATTACCTTTCCAGTGATACGGAAATTGTCTTTAAACCAGCTGACAAGGGAGGGGGTATTGTTGCCCTAGATACATGTCTTTATTTAGAACTAATGCACAATATGCTCAACAATGAAAAGACCTATAAATTAATAGATAAGTTAAGAGTAGGGTCCATTGTTAGTTATGTACATGATACAATATACGACATGCTTATGACCAGATGCATAGACAAAACCTTATATGATTTTTTAATCATAGATTCCCCCTTGATTCCTTTAATCAAGGGACTTCCCAAAATGCACAAAAATGAGGACCCTCCACCTTTACGTCCCATAGTGTCTGGTACACACTGGGTCACTGAGAACGCTTCACTATATGTACAATCCAAACTAGGTGTGTTGGTGAATGACGTCCCAACTATCCTAAAAAATACTTATGATCTTTTGTGTGACTTAAAGCATGACTCAATAAGGAATGAACTGAAAGAAGACACTTTAATGGTCACGCTGGACATTAAAAATTTGTTTACCAGCATCCCAAATGAATATGGTCTTGACGCTATAAGATCTCACCTTGCTGAACTTGGCACTATGGATAGCAATGAACAAATGACAATCTGTTGTCTTCTAGATTTGGTCCTGAACAACAACATCTTCCTATTTGACAATAAGATATATGCCCAAACATGGGGGGTGGCTATGGGCACTCCCTGTGCTAATGCTTATGCCAACCTGGCTGTTCATCAATGGGAGAAAGATTTCATTTTTAGTGATCATAGATATAAGAACATTATTTTATACAGGCGTTTTGTGGACGACATTTTGTTATTTTGGAATGGTGGCATGGAGTCATTACATGAGTTTATATGTTATATGAACTCCACCACTTCGTTCTTTAGCTTTACATATGAATGTTCCACGAATAGTGTCAATTTTTTGGATATCACTATTAAAAAGGAAATGGATAATAGTATAACCACCACCTTGTATAAAAAAACCATGTTGGAAAAACAGTATCTTGCATTATGATAGTTTACATCCATGCTATGTGTTCCGTAACATTGTGAAAGGACAAATGACTAGAATACTTAGACTCTGTAGTAATGAGCAGGATGCCATGGATTTAATAAAATGCCAGACAGAATTTTTCATTGATAGGGGTTACCCTCCTGACATGATTAGTAGGCTAACAAATACACTACTTGAAACACCAAAATGTGAAAGGAGGATAGGTCATACCTATAACACAAGAGGGAATAAGAACTGCTTGGCCTTTGGGATCAAATACACAAATGATGTAGAACACATAATCAGGATTATCAAAAATAACTGGAAGATACTGCTTTTGGACCCGTTTTTATCACAATCAATTGGGAAGGAACCCACGTTCAGATTCAATAATTGTCTAAACATTAAGAGGTTACTTTGCAAAGAAAAATTAGATGCCCAACCCACTGATATTAGAGTGAATTATAAGACAGGTACTTATCCATGCAGAAAATGTTCCCTATGCAAATACATTTCTACATCACAAAATTTTGAGATTCCTGGTATAAGCATGACTTTCAAATCCACTTTTTATGCTACTTGTGATACGCGCAATGTTATTTACCTGGCATCCTGTAATCTATGTGATGCCTATTACGTAGGGATGACATCACGTAGATTTAAGGATCGCATTTACAATCATATATACGATATTAGGAAGAATAATCTTACCAATGCCTTAGCCATGCACTGTAATGATAGACCCCAACACAACTTTAGCTTCTTGATATTACAGGTTGTGAACCCCAATAGAAGGGAAGGAGACCACATAGGCACCCTCGAACTGTTTGAACTCAGATGGATACTGAGATTAAAGGCCCATATAGAACCAGGACTTAATTCAACTGTCAGCATTCGTCCGGTTCTTTTGGGATCTTCATAAAATGCCTTGTATTATTCTCTGTTGTTCTAATAAGCCTGACCTTGGACCATCTATGCAAAAAAACCTTGAGGCTGTTACATGGTTTGCTTAGAATGTTCTAATTATAACCCACCTATTTATCTATTTATTTATCTATTTATTATATGCCAGTTTCAATCATACAAGCCTTCCTATGACTTAGGTTTCATTTTGTCATGAGCCATACATATATATTTTATGACATACGTTTATAGTTTTAACTCATGGCTATGATTACCACTTAGAATTATGTGGTTGTATCTTAACCATATATATCCCTACAGATGTCAATATTCATGTCCTTATATGATGGAATAATCACACATTTATACAGATAGTATGATTTTATTTTAGCTGTAGCGTTTATTACTTGAACGGGAGCAGATTATACAGTTCAGATGGTGGATGAGTTTACATTCTGACTTATATCTTTTTACATTTCATATATCTCATTGTTGTTATGAATTACTAATGTCTCCTTGTACTTAGCTTGGCTACAAACAACCTACACTATATATATGACTTGTCTGAATATGCATAATACATCGCTATATTCATTCATATAATAGTATCATTATTTAGTTATAAGTGTAGATTTAACAATGAAAGAGTGCGTGTCTTATGCTCTATCAACTGTATGGATTCTAAGTATGAGATACAGTGTCAACGTATTTACTATCTTGTGGCTTAACTGAATACGGCGAACAAATGTAGATCTTGGATTTTGATGTTTCACCAAATTCCAACATTCAGTGTTAAGGCATTTAACTAATAAGCGACAGAATGAGATGAATGTTTTAACTTGATTTTATTGTTACACGAATTTGTGTTGAACTTATCGTTTGATTAAAATGTCACATAGTTTAGTAGAAACTTGCAGGCAAGTTTAAATAAATAATGAAATTCTTGCTTGATTCACGATTTACATTTCTACACATGTTATTGGTGACAAGATTATACATTTCTATCTGTAGTGTGTTTAAAATTTGATGCTGGACTATTTAAGTGATTTCTGTTTCCTTAACTTGAAATTGCCCTGGTTTTAATTATATAATAATTGTTTTATGTGATTGACTAATTGAAGACCCTTTTGTATATAAAGGAATGGTTTTACTGTTTAAATGTTAACCTGATGAAGCGCACCTGAGTGTGCGTGAAAGCGCTCGTTTCTCCATTAAACTGTGAATTTTATTTACTTTTCATGGTGGTTCCTTGCAGTTTATATTTTTCCATTGGTTTGAAATAAACTGAGCATTTCTACTCATTTTGGATTTGTTTGTTTTTGGATCATTTAAGTATCTGATGTAGTTAACTGCAGTTATTCCATATTTCTTGATTTACTGATAGAACACACATAGTCAAATTAGGGGAATCCACCTCCAATAGCAGACCTGTAACCAGTGGTGTGTTCCACAGGGATCAGTCCTGGGACCTCTACTGTTTGGATTCTATTTTTCCGAAGTACAAGCAAAATATAAAGGTCTGTGGCTGACAAAGTTTGCTGATGACTGCAAACTGGGAGCGGTCATAGAATCTCCAAACGATGTAAACATCCTACTCTTACACAAACAAATGATTAGTGCCAAAGTCATGGCCTTAAACTCAATGCAAAAAAATGTGTCATCATCCTTTTCAGTAAGAGTGATGTTCATCAGCAACAACAGAAGTATGCTCTCAGTGTTGAGAGACCTGGGCACACAAGTTGACAGTAATCTTACCTTTGATCACCATGTCGCCACAGTGGTAAGATGGGCATTCTATATTGCTCATCTCATAAGTAAGGGCATTGCCTCCAGAAAAAAAGAAGTTATAAACTCTCTGTGCTCTTCCTTCATCAAGCCAACAACTGAGTACAAAGCTCCTTTTGGTATGTACCTTTCCAAGCACCTGCACCAAATGGAGAGCCCACAAAGGCTCCTCACAAGGAAAATTCGAGATCTTCATCATGTGTCCTATGTGGATCATCTGAAATCACTGTCATTTTATTCTTTTTCATACAGACTACTCATAGGCTCTCTCTGCCTTGCATATAAAGCAATCTCTGACCTTGCTTTATTGGAAATGCTGCATATCCGCAAGTCACATGGTACATGGGTTACTCACTCTAAAGACCTTAACCTGGTATGTGACATTAATGGAGCCTGCAGAAGGGACAGATTTATCTACCAGAGGTTAGCACACCTTTGGAACAGACTCCCACTTCATGTCAAGCAGTGCACCTCACTGGGCCTCTTCAAATGCAATCTGGACGACTGGATGGGTAATCGTAAATTTACCCTGGGGGTTCCACCTGTATACCTCTTGGACAGGGGAAATAGTTGCTGATCATTGAAATAAGGTTAGAACTTGGCTAGGCTTGTAAGGGCCATAGGGCCATCAGCCTAGTAACTTCCTATGAGCCTATGAAAATGAACCTTATTTATTCTCTCAAAAAAGGAATTCTATAATAACAAACATTACAGATACCACACAGGAAATTCCTTATTATCACCTATTTACATTAATAAATCTTCATTAGGTAAAATAAAATGACTGTGACATTAAAAAAGTGCCAATACTTTTACCTCTCTTATATGAAAAAAAATAGTTATTATATGATTTACCTTTAAAAAATGAGCATAAAAAAGAGCAATATTATTTAATAATATCTGCTACCTTGTCCATCAATACATTGTACTCATTAATAAAATATATAAATGTCTTCTTCCTATTATTACTTTTTCCACATTCTTTCCATTTTCAAAAAAAAAAAAGATTGTTCAAAATGTCATCCCTGGCAGTACTACTGTCTTTATAATAAGAAACAAATACTAAATGTTTATTAGAACCTCTAGTAATAAACATCTGTATACCTTTTTTGCTTCATTAAGAAAATCACATTTCTTTTAATCCTTAAGTTGAGTTGTTATCTTGACAGCTAATGCACCACCTGCAGAAAGGAAGGGAAAACCTAACAGAAGAAACTAAAAATGAAGACGTAAGCAAGATATAGAAGAAGTGACCTGTGGTAGGAAAGCAAAAGAAAATATCAGGGATCAGAGAGGCAGGAGGTAATGACAGAATTTCAGGCAGCTTAGAAAGGATGATGACAGGTGGGAAAAGACAGAGCTTTAGAAGTGATACAGATAGGAGGAATAGCTTACGAGGAGTGGGCAGAACCAGCATAGATGGGTGTCAGGTGCCAAGGGTGAGGGAGGAGTTTTACTGATTGCAAACCAAATCACAAAGACTGCCAAGTGGTTGGGTCTGTCAGAATGCAGTGAGCAAGTGGCAGTAAAAACAGTTCCTGGAATGAGATTAGACAGGACAAGCCAGTAAATGGGAATGATTTGGTACAAACATATCTAGTATATGGGCACCAATGACTTAGCAGGTGGAATTAAACAATAGGCAGATGGAAGGACATAACAAGTGGCCAGGAAACCCAGATAGTTGAGATGTGTAATAGCCCTTCAGAGGTGCTACCAGTGCCAGCTACTAGTACAGAAAAGAATTATATGAATCACAAAATCAATAGGCAATATAATAGGAGGAAGAAAATCATGGCAAACATTATGAGGTGCAGCACCCAGAAGAATAAAAGCACTCTCATCCAACTTAACAAACAACTCAGAGGACAAATAAAGTCTACCAAAGCCAAATTTAAAGTAAGTTTGGCCTCCCAGGCCAAGGACAACCACAAAGCATTCTTTAGCTATGTCTGCAACCTCAAAGTCAATACACAATTGTGTGCAGATCTCATTGTAATTGGAACCACCTATACTAAGCCAGAAGATATAGCAAACCTCCTGGCTGATATATTCAGCTCCAACTTTACTCCTCTCTCCCCCCCACTCAACCTTCCCTCAGGAAATATCATCAAATATAACTCCCCCTACTATCATTAGGGAACAGGTCCTTAATACTCTCTCTAAGACCAAGAACACTGCATCAGTGGGCCCAGACAGTATCCCAGGATGACTTCTAAATAGCATGAAACGTAACCTATCAGGGCCTCTGGAATTACTATTTAACTGTAGCCTCCAAACAGGCGTTTTGCCTCATGAATGGAGAAAGGCAACAGTCATCCCTCTGCACAAAGGTGGGCCATATACAGACCCTGGAAACTACAGACCCATAAGCCACACTAGTCTTATACGTAAAGCCATGGAAAGAAGTATCATGGAGATGATCAATACAGATACAGTAAACCTTCAGACACTGGACCCAAACCAGTTTGGTTTCGTCAAGGGCAGATCATGCCTATTCAACCATGTGAACTTCTTTGAGAAGGTTACCAAAGCAATGGAGGAGGGCAAAATCGTTCGCACTGCCTACCTTGATCTGGCCAAGGCATTTGACACAATATCCCACGCGGGCATTGTTGACAAACTCAAGAGATTAGGTACAGACCCTTATGTTACCCAGTGGATAGCCACATGGCTCACAGATAGGACCCAGGAAGTTAGAACTGGGGAGTCCACCTCTTCAAAGTGGCCAGTCACAAGTTGAGTCCCTCAAGTATCAGTCCTTAGACTGCTCCTTTTTGGCATTTACTTGTCAGAAGTCAAGCCCAATGTCAGTGGTCTCTGGCTGACTAAATTTGCACATGATTGCAAATTAGGAGCTGTTATTGAATCTCACACTGACACAAATGTTCTCCAGTAGGGGCTGACACAGGCAAACAACTGATGTCAGAGACATGGACTAAAGTTAAATGCCAAGAAATGCATAATAGTATCCTTTGGGAAGTCATCCATCCCTGGTAACTATCATATTGACAAAACACCCCTTAGAGTTGACTCAGAAGTCAGGGACTTAAGGACACACACAGATAGCAATCTAGCCTTTGACCATCACAAGTCTACAGTGGTGAGAAAATAATTGTATTATGCGCAACTTATAAACAAAGGTATGGCATCTAAGTCCAAGGAATTTATTGTTCCACTGTATTCAGGATTCATCAAACCTATCATTGAGTACAATGCCCCATTTGGTATGTAAATAACCAGGCATATCCAACAACTGGGACATCCACAGAGGTTCCTCACTAAAAGAATACAGGGCATAAGTAAAATGTCCTATGCAGACTGCCTCAAGGCCTTATCCCTGTATTCTGTCTCCTACAGGCTTTTGAGGGGAGATCTATGCCTGGCATACAGGGCATTGTCAGACCCCACTCTGATGGACCTCCTGCATATCCACAAAACAAAAAGCACCAGAATTACCCATTCTAAAGTCTTTAAACCTTGCCTGTGATATAAATAGAACCTGCTGAAGAGATAGGTATGTATCCCAGAGACTATCCCAACTATGGAACAGATTCCCCATTCATGTGAAGCAGAGTTCCTCCCTAACTCAATTCAAGCGCAACTTGGACAACTGGATGGGAAACTAGAAATTCATCCCTGGTTTGGCACCTATCTCTCTAATGGACACAGGTAACCTGTAAATGGTTCATTTCACAGGCCCATGCTTACACTTATCAACAGTATCAGAACTTGTCAAAGATTTGGGATACAAGGCTAGGCTTAAAAAGGCTCTTGTGATCATTAGCCTAGTAAACACCTATAAACCTATGATCTAGGACTACAATGCCTACTCAGCAAATAGTGATTAAGAGAGAAGGTTAACTATCTACAAAAGACATGGCATAAATTGTGGGGTACTTAAGTTCAGAGATGAAGAGCAAGGAAGACAGGAACCTTGAAGACTATCAAAACATAGCAACTTATTGGTCAAAATGTATGAAAAGTGGAACGATCTGATGGTTAGATCCTTCCATAAATACTCTACAATATTATAATCACAAACATTAAATTATAATTTTTCTAAACTTTCACAAATTCTATCTTGGAAATTGCACAACCTAGATACATATTTTTAGAACATTTTTGTTAACTGGGTATAAGCTTTCATGTGACAATAAAAATTCCTCTGAGAATGCACATTTATTGATATATTAACAGAAATATGAAAACATACACTTAATTGTAAAATTAGGAATATTAATAATACTGACTTACTGTGCAAATATCAAAGATAGTTTTATTCAACAATATCTGAGGTTTCACCTAATATCATGCAACACTTGGTTAAGTCATTTGTTTTTTGAAGTACTGAGTATGAATGGAGATATTTTTATTTTCATAATTACTAACAAACTAGCAATATCTCATATATACTTTGATATAAATGGACATTAATAATGAATTGTCCTGTCTTCCACCATACCATATCACACCCTACCCCTCAATAATATGTAGCGCTCTCAGTTATGAAATCATGAATCCAAATATAAAAATATGAATAATAAGCAATACATAGTGATCAATTTCTCTGCTGTAGCACATCCTAGATTAACAGTCTTAGTGTAATTTTGTTAATAATTCCTTGCATTCTCTAATACTGCCTATTATTAGCTGGTAAGTTGCTTAATTAAAGAAGCCAGACCTAAAAAAAACTCTGGATGCCATAAGGAGTTATGGGTGTGAACTGGAAAATGTACAAACAAAGCATTTTAGGCTTAAATGAGTTAATTAATACAAAATTTGTTATAGTTTAAAAAGTGCCAATTTTTAAAAACTTTCCCTTGTGGGGGCAAGCACTCCACCCCACAAGATTTCAGAGGTGCAGAATTTTATAAAGTGGTATTATGACTCACAAAGGCTCCAATAAAACAAAAAAGTAATATGAAAATTAATAGAGAAATATCAAAACTTTTATCACAAAAAAGAAAAAAATTGTATAACAAACATTTACACACAACAAATATATAAGCCAAAAAGGTAAAGAAACACAGCAATCTTTAAATACAGTGGCATCAAAGGTAAGAGAGAAAAATATACAGCATTTAGGAAATGCAAGAGGACTAGTGCAGACATCAAAATACATTAAATTACAGGGAATCAGAAAAGTGAAGGCCAACATGAGTAAAGCAGAGTCAATTCAGTTAATGAGGGAGATGAAGCCTGTCAGAGATGCACAAGGCAGCCTAGAAAGACATAAAGCATGATAATACAAATTTACAGCAATGAGGAAAAAAATTATGAAGATGATAAAGAAGGTCTGCTAAACAGTTGTCTCTACTGAGGGAAATTAATCAAGTACAACTGGCAATGGAGACCAGAATAAAGATCTAGCCCCCAATTTGTTTGCAAAAGAAAACACTCTACTGAAAAAAAAGAAAAGGAAGAAACTAAAGCTGTGCTAGATAAGAGGCTTTGATAGAATTCATCCTAGATTTTTTCAGAAATACAAGAAAAATGTACAGCTACTTAAGAGTCATCAAAAATATAGATGAAACTGTTGTTCTCAACTCAAAAGTAGATCTTCAAAAGAAGGAATCCCTGAAGTAGTATTTAGAAGACTTGGCCTTCTATTCACCAGTGGTAAATATGATATACCCTGAATTATTCAGCAGCTGAACACCACTCTGTGTGACCCATTCCCAGTCTTCTTCTCTAGTCGTACTATGTTAGGCAGGAGGAACTTTCCATAAAGATGGCAGTAATGGTACTCTCCTCAGTTCTTCAAAGATAAAAGAATAATGAAACCTGTCATGAAACAGTGAAAATAAGAATTGACATCTCTTTAATAAACCTAAGTTTAAACATTCTTCAGATTATAATAAAGTAGTAAGATTTTTGTAGAAATCCTAATCCTTATACAATTCTAAACTGTGTTTGTGTGTGTGTTGGGGGCACTAGGTAAGTACTCTTACTGTTAGAGATCTCTGCCTCAAAAATGCACTGTTATGGTGAGTTCAATATGCACAACTGCAGTATCTTTCTTTAGGGATAATTCCTATAGCAGTACTCTTAACAACTGTGAAAGATACCAAGGTCCTTGATGCATCTACGTCTGTACTATTTTGTAAATATGCACACATTTGTTTACAATGCAGCCTTCTACTGATTTCCTGAGCCAAAACATTTCTGAAGTAGGAAGGGCAATTGGCAGCAAACTTTCAGAAGTGTACCCTAGCATCAGGTGTCTTGTAAAAATCATCATTGGGAATACAAAAATTAAAATAGATCAATATTCCCTTTTATGAAGTCGTTGCTTATGCAATATTCCTCCCAGATTCTCATCTTGTTTTCAGATATTATCATTCAAGACTTGTTAAGATACTAGAATGATGTTTTTATTTGGTGTTTGGCTCTGATGGCACCCAAGGTTTTGAAAACTGTCCCCAGGATTTAATAAAATCCGGGTAGGCACAGTGGCCCCTCAGCAGCACGCCATGCATATTAATGATGGTGTGTTGCCAATGGAGATCCGTGAAACATGAGTATTAAATCGGTGTAGGAAGAGGTGTAGTGGTAACCATGTCCACAGATGAGTAAGAGGCTCCCTGGACTGTGTTATGTTACTTTTTAAAAAAATTTTAATAAAAAAGCATGTTTGCACGGTATGGAGTACAGCAATGCTAAGTGGTGCCCAGACAAAGTCCAGACTTCTAACAATAGAAACTGTTTGTATTTAATTATTTATTTAAATGCATGTTTAAGGATATCTGAGCGTGGTTGTTCTGTGCAGCACGGTGCTCAGCACTGCTTATATGTAAGCTCAGTGTTATATGTAAAGGTACACCTGATGTCTGAATACCCACATAGCTTAATGGGTAAAGTCTTGGCTTCATGTGTAGTAGGTCAAGGGTTTGAATACATGGAAGGCAAATAAGTATTTAATTTTAAAATACATATTTTGCAGATTACTTTCAAATATAGCTCTGCTGCACTCCACTGAGACCAGCTAAGATCTCCTAAGCACTGCATAAATATGATAACATCTGCCAATGTTTATGCCTTGCTTGGCTGGTTTGTGTGCTGTTAAGCCCTGCTATGACTCTGGTTCTTTGTGTTTTCGTGCTTCTCAGCTCAGCTGTGCTAGTTTGCATGGTGCTAAACTACAAAACACTTTTTTGAATGTTGCCAAATGACGTGTAAGGGTGGGAAAACAGCCTATATTAAGCTCAATAGGCGGGAATACAACCAAATCCATTGGAGTTCTGTCTCTGAGGAGTACTATGGAAGATGTTGGTGAAGGTGCACACTTTCAGGCACAGGGTTGGGGAATTCTGGAGTCCAGGGTCATGGTTGGACTTCTAGTAAAAAACCATGAAGACTGACTGCTGCAGGGAGGTTTCCAGGGCTCAGTGTGTAAAGTGGAGGCCTGGGACCTGCTAGCCAGAGAACTCCACAGTGTTACTGGTATTCCCCGCAGAGGTGAGCAGTGTCGTCACCACAATGATGACCTGAAATGAAGAAAGGGGGATCTCTTGGACATCTGTGTCTAAGGAGCTCAGGCAGGGAATGCTATACAATTATTTAAGCAATTTTACCTCTGTTTCACCAATATCTAATCTGAATGTCTGCAAAACTGGTATGCATAATGCTGTGCTTCTCTCTCAACAGCTGCAGAGTAAAGGGCTCACAATGTCGAGTCATACACTGGGCACCTGGCCAGGTTGTGCCATGAGTGTGGTGAGTACAGATGTGCTATGCTAACTGTAGTGATATAACCAAGAAAGGGTAAAGCATTAACTGCATTAAAGTATACAACAAAGTCTGCAGTGTGATAATTGTGGAATTAGAGCTGTTTTGAAAGAAATGAATACTGTCAACTGTTGTGCAATAAAAACACAAAACAATACCTGTAACTGCATTAAAGTATATACAATAAAATCTGTAGTGCATTAAATATGGAATTAGAGCTGTTTTGAAAGACATGAATAATGCCAACTCTTGTGTAATAAAAACACAAAACAATACCACTAACTGCATTAAATATATACAATAAAGTCTGTAGTGCAATAAATGTGGAATTAGAGCTGTATTGCAAGACATAAATAATGTCAACTGTTTTGCAATTAAACAAGAATCAATACCAATAACACCAAGTAAAATGGCGTACATCAGGATTGTCTTGTAACTATTGCAGTAGAGCAGTATGCATTCAGGCTGTAAGGTAAGGTGCTGCAGTCAAGTATAACACTGTAATAGCTATAGAATGCAAATGTACTGGCTGCCATTTGTATTGTCTAAAACATATAGTACTGGTCTAGGCTGTCTCAAGGCCAATATTGTTCACGTAATGCTCCGTCATCCACAAACATCAGGTAAGCAAGGTATATGGGTGAGGTAGCTCGCTCTGTGATCTTATACTGTTTGTTGACTTTACAGCTATTTCAACCTACTAACAATAAACGGTGTATTCCAGCATTGTTAGACTGATATATAGCGTACCTACAATCTGTGTTATTCTTGTATTTCATGCATGTGTATTCTACTGTCACTGCAGTGTAGTATAACACTGTAGTAGTACTTCCAGATCATAGTTTGGTTCCAAGTAAGCTCTAGGCAAATATCAGTCTGTCAGTAATCAGCAGTGAGTCAATAGCTTAGTTTGTTAAATGATCTGTATATAGTACATTTTGCCACACACAGACCAGGGTTCAAATCCAGTGCTAAGTAGCATTAAATATTACAGTAGCAGTCATATAATGTTCACAAATTCTCTCCCCACAGGAACTACAGGTAAATAGGTGACGTACTCCCATATTATGAGTAGATCATTCTGAGTTTAGATTTCCCAGACTGTTAAACTCATTAGCAGAAATGTGTAAACTCAGCAATGTGTAGTCAGAAATAATATGTGCAATCCTGGTATGGCTGTATGCCTGGAGTGTCTGTTAAAAGTTGCTGCAGTCACAGTCACTGCTACTGCTACTGGGTTCTATTCTCATGCCTGCCAACCAAGGCATGACTGCTGTTTAGTGTCTGTACTGTACACATACATGTCTCTCGAGTGTCATTATTTCACATTTTGTAACAGTGCACAATCCACCTGTTACAGGAATAATATGGCAATGAGTACCTAGATTGCAAAGTATCACCATTTCAGCCCACAGAACACCTTGGTAGTTATATAGGTCCACCTGATTTGCAAGTGTTCTGCGTAGGTGTGTATCCGCAGTTGTTACCATTCAGGCCATAGTGTCCCATGCATATAGCTTGAGAGGTATGTATACAGTACATCAGCTACAGGAGACCTGTACTCACTGTAAACAAAGAAAATAGAGACCCGTGGAGTAGATAGTAGTACTGTTGTTAAGGAAGTAAGCTGCACTGTTACTTACGTGCTGATTTTCTCTCTCTCCCCACCCCTTATCTTCATTTATTTATTACTGTTATTCATTGGTTATGGTTTACTATTAACATATGTTGTTACATTAACTGTTTATTAGGGCATGTGTTATTACTGTTATGTATTATACTGGATGCATATTAACATATCTTGTTAAATGACCTATGTTGTTGGCCTTATGCTCTGTTACTGGCATGCTGTTATACTAACTGTTCTGTTATTTATTGTTGGGTTTCACATAATTTGCATCAATATGTGATTGCGTTATTTCCAATGTTCTGCCATGCTGTTATTACAAAGTTTTCTTAATACCTAAACTATACTTATTGCTATACCTCCATTACCACAGCACGTCAGGGTAGGCCGGTTCCTGGTGATCCACCTACCTTGCCTCAACTGGCCATGGCACTGGGTCCTAGCACATCTGGGACCCAGTTCGGTGATGCCCCCTCCACTGCACATGCACCAACTGTGGCATTGGGTGGAACTGCCTCAGGGGATGGGGCCTGGCCTCCCCCGGGAGCGGTGGCAGAGAAGCTGCAGTCACCTAGGATCAACTGCCAGTCATGGTGCACAGGATTGCTCATCGGCGCTATGAACGCCACCTGCGTCAGACTGAGAGCACGCTGACCAACTTGTTGGGGCATGCTTGCCCTGGCACCCAGCCTCAGCACAGCCACCCTCAGGGCAGTGAAGGAGCAATATTGAGTGTCCCATGGGTGGAGACATGAGTCATGCTGCTGTCGTATGGAGGCAAGTGTGAGTTGGTTCCACAACACTATACCTATCCAGGGTGTTTACCCCCCTCATGTGTCACACAATGCCCCTGTCTGCTGTCTTGTCTGCCTGCAAACACATCCTCTCCTACCAAACTTACCTCCCCACATGTATCTATGTCCCTTCCTCTACATGCCACTCTAAACTTAAAAAAAAAATGGGCACCTGTCCCCTCCCCAAAAAAATCACCCTATACATAGCTCTCCATGTCACAAATGTTTCCACTGGACACCACTAATCTGGTCTAATTGGCTTGACAACACAGTTATGTTGTCCTCACCCCTCTCTCTGGGGTTTCAAAGTCCAAATTCATTTACAAAACCTGTCAAAATGCACAGCTGTTGCTGTACAAGATATGGATAGCTATGGTTCTTTCCTACAACCTTCCGGTATATCCGTAAATGCCTTTCACTATGTTTCTCCCCCTACTTTCCCTCATTTCACCACTTTCTTATCACCCTATTTTTCTTTTCTTATATTTTTTTAGTGAGGGTTTGCGCAGAGCTAAGTGAAGTGGCATGGTGTGGTACCCTGCACCGTTTTGCTTAGCTAAGCTTAAATGAGCTTTAAAGATTAAATGTGTTTATTACATTGTCAGACACATGTACAAAATGAATACCTCTGCCAAGTTTTGAACCCGGGCCCCTCTCAAATACAGCCCACTGCATTAACCCACCAGGCCACACAGATCTGATGTACAACAGGTGTTTCCAGCATAACATACTGATTGTCACTTACAGTCATTAGGCATGTAACTGAAATAAAAACTAATGGGAAAAAGGGGAGTGTAGCTTTCAGTCTGGTGCAATAATACACCAATAGACAGCCAAAGGTATAATAATGAATGTAAGGGAGGCCTGTGATAGCAGGTGTATGTGCCCATTTATCAGCGGCTTGTAGAAAGACATCTGCTAAGTCAGCAATGGCAAAATACATGTACAACCGGGACCCTGGTGCAGAAATACAGCCATATAAAGCCATGCACATACTGATGGATGAAGAAATGTTTCACACAGCCCATATATGTGCAGATATAGTTATATATTTATTTAGTTATTTATTTATTTAACATTTATTTTACCAGGATAAAATCCAACTGGACAGCAGGTGTCCATTTTCAGCAGTCCTGGGGAGAAAAGCTCCAAGAAGTTACAGTGTGAATACATATGTTTTTATAGTGACAGTTGATTGCAAATAAGGAGTTGGCTAACATATGATAGAATGCTAACATAAAAGGCAGAAACAGTTAAATGCATAACAGTCTAATAGTACAGTCAGGAGATCACACACCTTACAGTCCTAGTACAGTAGGTGTATGTAAGGTATTCAGGAATAAGTACATATTCACAATATTTGCAAAAATTGTACAATGCACATGGGTGCTAGTGTAGAGTGAGCATCAGACGTAGGTACATATTTATAATATTTACAGAGTTTTCAATGCACATTGGTGACAGTGTAAAGTGAGCATGAGAGTTATTGGGGGTGAGCTGCCTACAGTGGGGTGAGGATTCATGTGGGGTCTTTGCAGTTGCAATAAGGGTTAGCATAAAGGTAAGATTTAAGGAGGTCTTTAAATATGATTGTGTGATTCTGTAGCCTGAGGTTGGGAGGGAGGGTGGTCCATGCTTTTGTGACATCGTATGAGAATAGGGCTTCTCCACAGCTGTTCTTACATGGATTGACTTTGATCAGGGATTTGTTACTGGACTGTAGTGTCCTGTTAGAGTTGTGGAAATTTAACATGCCTGCTAGGGCAGGGGTTCTGTCAGGCTGGTAAGGAATTTGATGAGCTATGATGAGTTGGTGGCAGTGTAGTAAATTTGGAAATTCTAACCAGTGTAGTTTAAGTAGAGATTGGCAGTGATGGGAGTGTGATCTAGCATTGGCTGCAAACCTAGCTATCTTGTTGTAGTATGTGGAGAGTTTGGTCAGGTCAGTTTTATTAATGTTGGTTAGAACTGGAGAGGCATAAAGTAATGATGATAGGAGATGAATTTTAGCTATGATAGTTCTAGACTCAGGGGTTAAGAACTGTTTGCTTTGATCAACTGTGATGCCTAGGAGTTTGGCCTCAGCTACTGGGTTGATGAGGGTGTTATTGGCTGAGAGAATGGTGAAGGTGGGGTCATTGTGCCTGGTTAGATGAAGTAGCATTAATTGTGTTTTTTGGGGGTTTAGTATCAGTTGGTTATTGTTTAGCCAGTTTTCAATTTCAGTAAAGGATTATTGGGCTTTACTTTGTAGAAGATGGATGTTGGATGCTGAGCAGATTAGGCTTGTGTCGTCTGCATATTGAAAAATTATGGTTTTAGTGGTTAAATACAAAAGCCAGAAGAAGTAGCTGGATTGAACCCACTCACAGTAATGCAGGCTGCAAATCACCACACAGTTGTAGAATGCAGAATCCACTTTAACTTCAGAATATAAAAATCCAAGGATGAGAGCTTATATCCAGAAAGATCTAGACTTCATCAGACAATTTACCTCACATATTTACTTCCTTTTTATACAGTTCAAACAGGAAGCTCCACCCAGTTATGAACTAATCAATTATGTCATGAAAAGCACAATATTTACAGTCACTGAATTTAAAAAGTAGACAAAATATACAAACTAAAAAAGTTCATGGAACACATCACCCTACAAAACACACTATATAAGCACTGCTTCATAAAATGACAATGTATATTAAATATTTAAATATGTTAAATATGTTGAATATGTCAAAACAATAAATATGTGTAATTAAATACTAAAAACTAGGTATAGTAGAAAATGTTAAGAGAAATAAATACATATTAACATAAATACTGACCATGGCAATTATTTAAAATGTTAAAATACATAACAGAGAAATATATTTTTTATCTTTCCAATGCCTTCAGTTTTAAAATTGGGCTAATGGAAATATGCTCATTCAGGCCTGGCCAGTTCCCAGCATTCAAACGTAATTGCCAGTATAATTCTCTTTTCTCAAGTAATAGTGACCATGCACCACCCCTCATATTGGTACTGATATTATCTATAATAAAAAATTTGAACTTATGGTCACTGTACTCCAAAACATGTTTGCTAAGAGAATTCGTTTCTTTTTTATTCCTTATGTCATATAGGTGTTCGTATATGCGATTTTTTAACTTTCTATCAGTCTTGCCTATGTAAAAGCAAGAACAAGTGGTACACATGGTACAGTAAATCACTTTCTCTGAATTACAATTATATTTCTGATTGATTCTGCTTTCAATATTATTGATATCAAAAATACTGCCTTCTTTTATGTAACTACAATCATTACATCTGTCATATTTGTTCATAGAACCCGACCTGTGGTTTGAGTAGGAGTTACTGCTCTCAAATATGTTTTTCATATTCTTGCCTTTCCTATTTACCATAATAGGTTGCGGTCCTATTAGTGGTCTGATGTTCTTATCATGTCTCAAAATAGACCAATTTTTTGTTAAGATGTTTCTTGGTATGTAACTATCCTGAGTGAATACAGTGATGAAAGAAGTCTTATAATCATTCTTACTTGCAACAATGTTACTTTCTTGATTACTGGTGGAAGGACCACTGTTAATCATATTACAATCAAGTAAAGGTGCATAAAACCCATGCTCTCTCTTGTTAACCACCTCAATCATTATATCACTAACGAACTTACAAGGATAGCCTCTTTTTGAAACATATTTTTCAAGTTGTCACATTCATCTAAGAATTCATCAGTACCAGATACCATACGAGCTGCATGCATGAACTGTCCCTTAACTATTGCTTTCCTTTGTGTGACTGGGTGTGTGCTAGAAAAATGCAGTAGTGAGTTTGAATACGTGCTTTTCCTAAAGATTTTTGAAACAAACCTCTTATTTTCATAATCTTTTTCCAGTAATATGTCTAAAAAGGAAATTCTGTCAAGGTCTCCGGTATAGGTGAATTTTAGAAATTCTGTGGTGGTTCCAATATAGTTTATAAAATCATCAATAGTATCAACAGGTCCATCCCACAGAACAAACATATTGTCCAACAACCTGGTGTAAAATTTGATGCGCTCAAAATAACATGAAGGAAAAAGAAATGTCTTCTCGCATTGCCTAACTATAATATTTGCATATAGACCACCACATGCAGACCCCATAGCTACCCCCTTCTTGTTGTCAGTAAATTTCTTTAAAATGAAGTTGCTTTTAAGGACAGTTTCCATCAGTTGTAAAAAGACCAAGACCTAGAAGTGTGAGATATCTTTTTCATATAAGAAATCTGTAAACCACTCCAAACCAATTGTGTGAGGTTTGGCTGAATAAAGGTCCTTAATATTGATAGTAATAAAAACAAAAGTGTCCTTGAAAGGTATCTCATCTATAGCTTGTAAGACGCTCCATGAATCCTTGCAGATATGTGTCTCACTCAATATGTATTCTTTTAACTTGTCTAGATATCTTGCAAGGGGGTGGGTAGTGGACCTCTTGGTGTCTACAATGGGTCGCATGGGTGGTTGGCTAATATTTTTATGCAATTTTGGCAGCCCAAACATGACTGATATTTTAGGGTAGGGAACAGAGAGAAAATTGCACATCAATAAAAATTGAACCCTCTATAAATAAATCTTGGAGTTCATTCCTTATATGTTGGTAAGAAGTGTTCATTTCATTAATGGATGATTTTAAATATGCTTTTCCTTCTAGAATACAAAGCATTTTCTTGTTATAATCCTCATAGTCCATTAAGATAATGCCTCCACCTTTATCAGGTTTCATAATTCTAATATTTTGTGAAAAGATTTTTATTTCGTACATTACCTTTTTCTCATTCATGTCAGAGTTCCTTCTAGAAAGCTTAGAGTTACGTATACCTAACTCACATATGTTCTCAAAATGTTGGGCAATGGGATGAAGTGGGGAGTTATATGTACTTGAGATGGCTAAAGGGTTGACAAAGAAACCAGGTGCAGAATTTTCAAAAAGAATATTCAAGTTCAGCTTTCGTGTATACATTCTTAAATCCATAAGACTTTTAGAAACATCTAGGGGCTGTGGGGGTACAAAGGTGAATCCTTTGGGAAACAAATCACTGTGTTCAGAATTAACAGCAATGCTGGAAAAATTATACACATTAAAGTCACCTAAAGTTTTGGTAACTATTTGGCAGGGTGGGAGTAAATGGTCCATATCATCACCTAAATTGTTTGGTGGTGAATGCAACAGGTTAGTTAAAGTCACATTTACATCCTGTTGTTCCAGGACTGGTACCTCTTCCCCCCTCTGTTCACCATCCCTCCCCTGTTCCAGTGGTTGTTCCTGTTCATCGGGGCTATATCCCAATTGTTGTTCCCCTGGGGACCCTTGTACCTCAGATGCCCTGAGCATCTCAGGGGGAAACTCTTCCGTGTCTACAAAGAAACCTGACCAGAGTTACTAGTTGAAGGATTATCAGTACCAATAACATTGCTGTTACTGTTGCCAGGATTCCCATTAGAATTAGCATATTTTGCCCCATTCCTGGGAAGGGGAGGTCTGGGATATGTCAGGCCATTACTATAGTAATTTCTGTCATTTATGTCCCTATTCAGTTTCTTAGTTTTATGAAGTTTAATAGAACTTACTAGATGCTCCATACTCTTAAAAATTCTCACATGCTCAAATTTGTGTTGTTCGTAATGCAAATGTTCACAAACGCTTTTATCAATATCAGAAATGGAAGCAGATAATTCATTAATTAAAACATCATTATATTCTACTATCAAACGCATATATTAGATGCCATGTCTATCAAATAAAGCAACTAGCTCTTTAAATAGTTCTGAATTGTACTATAACCCATTAGGGTAGTGCCACATTCTTAAACCTTTTGGCACTATATTGCCTTTAATACATTCTCTAAAATAAGTATTGTCAAGCTGAAGTCGCTTAATTTTAGAAAGTTTGTAATCAAACTGATCAAAAAGAGATGGTAAATCATTGTTACCAGTGTCCATTGTGATTCCCTCAGCTTCACCAAAGGAAAAGGTTTCTGAAAGGGTCTGCATGTGGTGGTCTGTATGCAAATATTATAGTTAGGCAATGGGAGAAGAAATTTCTTTTTCTATCATGTTATTTTGAGCACATCAAATTTTACACCAGTTTTTTGGATGATATGTTTGTCCTGTGGGATGGACCTGTTGATACTATTGATGATTTTATAAACTATATTGGAACCACCACAGAATTTCTAAAATTCACCTATACCAGAGACCTTGACAGAATTTCCTTTTTAGGCATCTTACTGGAAAAAGATTAAGAAAATAAGAGGTTTGTTTCAAAAATCTTTAGGAATCTCCAAGCTACCTGTACAAACACAACAAGGAGATGCTACATACCTGAGGCAGTGACATTAGTACTAGCATATCATTCACAAGACAGGTGTACTGGACTTTATGTGTAGATTTATCACATAGAGTGTCATATTTCATGCCTTACAGGCAAATTGCACTGGCAAGTTTACCTGGATGTGGCTGACATGCATGTTATAAAGGGCTTGACTTGTCTGTGTATGTTGGTGTGAGGTTGTCTAATGTGCATGGGAGAGGAGTTGAGAAGATGTGTGACTGGTAATGCAGTTGTGGATCCTCATTTGTATGGGTTTGTGTTGATTACCATACATAGAAGTGCAGGTAGTAATGTACTGATTTTGTCTTGGTTTGCACAGGTGACCAGGGTGGTTGGAGTCTGTCCCCCTCACAACCTGATGTCAGTGTCTCATCAGAGTTTGATGATGATGATGGTGGCCATAGTGAAGCACAAATAGGGCTTTTGGAGGCTGAATCTTTCCCAGAGGTTGGCACCCTCTTCTGCCCCTATTGTCACTGCACACAGTCAGTATACCCCACACATACCCAGTCCCCAGAGGCCACAGATACCAGACAGTCAAAGGGTGGTGACACTGAACAGGACAGTGTGGCAACTATGGCATCAGTAAGTGCAGACTGGCCATAGTCAGAGAACTGGTGAGGTCCCACACAGATGGACTGACAGGGATGCTTGTAGGAGGATTGCTGTCCATCTGCCACCTGTCACAGGTGTCACATACTGGGTCACTCGGCACATGTTTTGTGCTGTCATGGAGGCACAGGCATGTTCTGAATACAACACCAAATGGGTGCTTAGGGTTATGGATGCAGCATAGTCTGACATCCGTGACTGCCTCCACCGCTTTGGGGATACTCTGGAATGGTTCACTGATGCAGCAGACAGATGGTGGGCTGAGACAGTGTCTGTCTTGGACCCCACATTTTCTGTACTGGAACATCTGGTTGGAGTTGGGCACTGAACACATAGACGCACAGCAGCAACACCATCTGCTGACAGTACACATGGCCATGCACAGCCACGCTCTCATGGTGGCAATACCTCCACTGCTACAGAGTGAAGTATGCTGTCCACACCAAGACATGGCATGCCATGAGTATGTGGTCCTGGGTGATCCCATGGGGGGACAGCCTCAGAATTTTGCAGTCACTAGCAGGTACTAGCACCGTATCTGACCTTGGGCATGGTGGTGCCAGAGCTACTCCTGGCAGAGCCAGTTCCCATGTTCATAGCTGGAGATGGTGAACTGTCCACTATACCATGTACGGTCCCCAGCTGTCCAACATACATGTGTGTAGGGCTAGCACTGGGCTTGACTGTGTACACGCACACACTCAAACACCACTGTCACATGCAGGTCACCTACAGACACACACAACACCTCTCTATGGCCTATCTCACCCGCACCCCTCCGGACTCACACACATGCTGTCAACTTTTTGGCACTGCCTGGGCTTCTGGCACCACCACACTACACCCTGTGCATGTGATGATAACTGTGCCACATCCCTGCCATCCGTGCCATCGATGCAGGACAATACTATTATGTGTCTGATGCACAGGGTCTCTATATCACTTGACATGTACTTGTGTAGTGCAGTATTGTTTTGCCATGTCATCTGTTGTGGGCCAGTGCAGGTACTGTATGTTAGCATGTGTCATGACTACACATCACACTTTATGTATCTTTGTTGCATGATGTTGGACTGGCAGTAGTGTTACAGAATGACAGTTCTGTCACTGACCTGTGTATGTTTCTGTTCCAGGAGTCTGACGAGATACACTATGGATACAGGGTAGTAATACAGCGGCACAGGATGGCATGGCAGCACAGCAGAAATATGACATCAGCAAGATATGGCAGTATACGTGCATGGCACCCTAGATGCATATGTGTAGAACAGTCTATCAGGGACAATGGGGGCGGTCAGTGTATTCATGCATTTATACTTTGTGATAAGGTCTGCTACCCTGGCCACATGTCACCTGGATTATCTGAACTTACAAATCTAGAAGGTGTGGTGATGGAGTTGACACATCTACAAATATCCTGTGTCCAGTTCAGACAGGTGGTGGACATCAATTATGATAATTTATAGGAGGGTAATTTAGGGCCAGCAGCTAGTCACAGGGCCAAAAAATGCAAACCTATTGCACAGAGATAGCCCATACAGGTTTGTCCATAGTGCTGCATGGGGATATATATATATATATATATATATATATATATATATATATGTGTGTGTGTGTGTGTGTGTGTGTGTGTGTGTGTATATAACAGGGATGTCGTTATAAATGTTGCTGTGTGTGTACGTTATGTATATTATGTCTGTACATATATGTTGAAATTCTATGTATAATTGTACCTCTCTCTCTCTCTCTATATATATATATATATATATATATACATATATATATATATATATATATATATATATATATATATATATATATATATTATATGCATATGGGTACATACTGATAGATACACTACTCATGTGGAAGGGGGATAGGGTCAAAAAGATATGTAGAGGTAGCTGTCTGTATGTACAGACGTATTTCCACACAGCAGGTCTTTGTGAAGAAGAGGCAAAAGAACTGCACTCATGTTAGCTAAATGTAAGAGTATGCCCAGTGGGACTGTCAGTACATACAAGGTGACGCCAGGCCAGAGCTACCTGCACTCTAGACCATGATTTTGTGTGCTGCAGACACTGGCAGCTGCACCTGTTTCCACAGTACAGCACTTCCCTGACACTGTCCACAGCATTCTCTGCCTGTGTGCTGTAATTAATATGTGACTGGGGTACATGATGTAACACCTTATACATGGTGACAGTCTGCATACCTCTCACAGTACCTGTCAACTTCTTACAACAAGAAATCTGGACAGAGCCATTAGTAAAAGTGGGACAAAGGCCCAAAAATTGGGACAATTTTTTAATATTGCACTTACAAACTTAGAAAGGTGATAGAATAACATGTTTTGCTTTAGCATGGATTTTTCTGAAGGGTATGAAGTCTGAAACTCAAAGACCTGTCATTATTTTCTAAAGTCACTCTTTAATGATTTGCCACTAATTTGCCAGAAAACCACAATTTTATGAAAGGACCAAATATATGAGGCAAAACTCTGTACAGTTGAGAAGTATGTCTCTCACTGTACATGCTTTTTCATAATGCCCAGCATTTCACCCCATATGTCTGGCCTGTTTCTCATACATTCGCGGTGTTCCAGTAAAATGTTGTATAAGGCAGTCAGTGAAAAGTACTAACTACAGACAAACATTTGAGTGTTGGACTTTATATCCTTCAGATATGCTGTACAGATACATCCTGTTTTCATACTAGCCACTTTCTAGGTGAATTAGAGCATCTGAATGTCTATCTCTTATTTTGGCCCTTTATCCTCCCATTCTCTCTGACTTTGTCCAGCTTTCATGCAGTAACAGATTGAGGGTTATGACAGTCTGTGGGGACACCACCATATGATTACCTCTCATGCAAAATATGTTGATACTGCCAGATTCAAACCATCACCACCATCACCCATGCTAATGTTCCTAGCCTACTGAGCCACAAAAGCTGCCAGACAGGGATGCGTCATTCATCACACAATCAACAGCATACAGACATACACTGTCACCCCAGTGTTATGTGAGACATAGAACATGTGGCCAAGTTCTATGTCACAGCCCTAGAATCGGCTGGTCTGTTGATATATCATTGCAGATTTACTGTTACAGCAGTTGTATGGATACACTGATGTGTTGGTGATGTGGGACAACCAGCCCATGCTCTGCTGGCATAGGCAGTTGTGCGACTGTCATGTGACCCCACTGTTTACCATCTCCCTCGAATAATGTAGTGGACTTTTCAGCCATGTGGCCTAGTGTATATTATAGAGCACATACTATTAGACAGAGTACCTGCTGTCCCAAGTGGCTGTTAGATCTTCCCAAGTAGGTCAGTAGCCCACTATATTCCCTTGCATACAAGCAGCAGGTCCATACATATGCTACCATATGCTAGTACCCCTTACAAGTGATGAAGAGGTGTGTGACTTACCTTGCAAATGCAGGAGTTGACAGTAGTTTGGGGCTGACTCTGAGGCACACAGTAGACAGCCAATACATGATTAGGTACAGGTTGTGTGGGCTGGCATCATTTTTACAAATATGTATGTGAGTCGGAGTAATGTGTCAGTCCCTAGGGCTGCAGGTTGTCAGTGCTTGTGCTATGCGTTGTCTCTTGGCCAAGGCCAGGGCATACTGGGCATGCCTACATCTGCTTACAGGGATAACCTCAGGGGGTTTCCTCCTCTGAGTCCCCCTGTGGGTATAGCTGTAGTGACCTAGACACTGGTTGGGGGGATTGTGTATCCCTTCCCTTTGCATTATCCTGCTGCAGCTGTTTCCACAGGATCATATTGTGTAGCATAGCACATACTGTGAACATGTGTGCACATGTGAATGGAGAGTACTGCAGGGCACCACCAGATATATCAAGGTACTGGAACCGTGGCTTTGGCAGCCCAAGCACATACTCTATGATGTTCCTAATTTGTGCGTGTGCCTCATTATGGCATTCTTCGTTGAATGTGTGTGCATTTCTGATGGGTGTCAGCATCCACTGTTCCAGTGCGTTGCCAGCATCCACCAGTAAATGGCCCTGTGGGATGTTCCTCCCTAGCAAACATCTGGTACAGCTGTGATGCTTGCCAGATATGGGAGTCGTGATAACTGCCAGGGCTGCCAGCACACACATTCAAGACAATGCCCTGGGCATTGCACATGACATGGCAGTTGATGGAGTGATACCCCTTGCGGTTGATGTAGATTCTACCCTCCTCACCAGGTGGTGTCTTGATGCGTATATGAGTGCACTCTATGGTACCTAGAACCTCAGGGTAGTGTGCTACATGGTAAAAGTGTTGCATACTGCTGGCCCTCACCTCAGGGGTGAGGGGAAAATAAATGTGCTCACTGGCATGTGAAGCATAGCATCCAGGAAGTGCTGGAATATCCTGGATGCTGATGCCTGTGAGACCCCCATCATGTCCCCCAGTTGGTCTTTGGAAAGTACCTGTAGCTAGTATCCTAACAGCTACAAATACCTTTGTTTCCACTGGGATGGGTTCCCCTCTGTTGGCTCTGGGTCTGAGTTGGGGTTGGCAGAGCTCAGTGAGTTCTTGCAGTATGTCCCTGTCTACCCTGTAGCACTCTACAATCTTCATCTGATGTAGCTCCTGGAAGGTTACCCTGGCCCTGAACACTCTTCTACTTCTCAGCCTAGGCCTATAGTCAGCAGCAGCAGCACATACATATGTAGCAGACCTGCAGCAGCCCCTAACATTCGTTCAGTTAAAACTACCAAGTCTGTACTCCACTGGTGCAAACTATGGGGGTGAAAACAGATTGTAGGGTGTATGCAACCTTTATAGTGCTCTGCTGTAGGTGCAGCATGTCTGATTGTCTATCTATTTTATTTTATTTATTTATTTATTTTATTTTACATTTGTTTACCGGGAAAGTCCGACTGGACACCTGTCCTTTTTCAGCAGAGGCCCAGTGAGAAAAGCTCCAATTAACAGAATACACACAAAGAACAATATGTATATATATCTAAAATAAAAAACAGATATACAATGTAACGTATAAATCACACAAGAGACTCTAAGTATGCATTAAGATGCCCTAGTAGTAAATATATATATATATATATATATATATATATGTGTGTGTGTGTGTGTGTGTGTGTGTGTGTGTGTGTGTATATATATATATATATATATATATATATATATGTGTATTTTTTTAAATAAAACTGTTGGTATATAAATCTGTAAGTTAACAATTCTGTGGAGACAATAGAGAATGTACTAGCAGCATCTTTTAAAACTGTTGGTAAACCTTACAATAAATAATTCAACTGAGATGGATTAACAAATTTCAACACTATACCTCTGTGTAGAAATTTAGGAACAGTAGATATATTTTCTTATTGTTTGTGGTAACTGCAGCTTTGTATAGAGTGAGAAGGATGAATAGAAGAGAGCTGTCATCAACAGAGATATAAGAAATTAATTTAACTAGGGGAAGTGAATTGAAGCCTAGCTACTTTATCGGCCGGATATACAGCACGAATATCCATTTGCCATTAATAGTTGTGTGTAGTTTAAGAGATGTGGGAATTCCAACCAGTTGAGTTGCCTGAGTGCTAGGCAGTGATGAGACCTAGCAGATGAGTTTGTGGTAAATCTTGCTATTTTATTGTAGCAGATTTCAAGTTTTTGAAGTTCAGTTTTTCTAAGGTTAAGGAGAATGGGTGCTGCATATAATAAGGTGGAAAGAAGATGGGTTAGGGCTATTGCAATTCTGGTGTTATTAGTGAAAAAGTGTTTATTTCTGTGTAGTGTGCCCAGTTTTTTGTGTACTTTTTAAATTGTCTGAACTATGTGAATATCAAATCTAAGTTTATTGTCAATTTCTATTCCTAGTAGTTTAGTGTGTTGAGAGGGGGTTATGCAGGTGTTATTGTGTGAGTTGATTTGGAAAGTGTGAGGAGAGGGAGGGGATTTGTTGAGGTAGAATACTAATATTTTTTTTTTTAGGGTTTAAGATTAATTTAGCGTTTGTTAGCCAGGACTCAACTTCTTGAAATGCTTTCTAGGTGAGATTTTCTAATTCAGGTAGGGATGGTGTAGAACAGATCACAGTAGATTCGTCTGCATATTGGATGAGAGATGTGTGATTGGTGGCAAGATGGAGATTGCTGGTAAATAGAGAGAATAGGAGTCGCCCTAATATGGAGCCTGTTGGGACACCTAGTTCAACAGGTAATAAGGGTGATAGGGTCTGTTGTCATGAGACTGCTTGTTGCTTACCTGTAAGATAGTCTTTGAACCATGCTAATGAGGATTTACTGAAGTTAAGGTCTGACAGGGTGTTAAGAAGATGGGAATGGGAGACCATATCGAATGCTTTAGAAAGGTCCAGGAAGATGGAGGAGGTGTAGAGATTATTGCTCTTGTGAAGATATATGGTGTTTGTAAATGATAATAGGGCAGTTGTAGTACTATAGTAAGGCCTAAAACCATGCTGGGTGTTGGTGAGGAGATTATTATTAAGCAGATAAGTAGATATTTGCTTATGAATTACTCTTTCTAGAATTTTAGAAAGTGGGGATATTATTGCTATTGGTTGGTAGTTGTTTAATTCTTTAGATAGGCCGCCTTTATGGAGAGGAATGATATAGGCTGTTTTCCAAATGGGAGGGACCTGTTGCTCAGCTATAGATCTGATGATTAATATGGATATAGGGTATGCAATGACATCTGCTGTTAAATTTAAGTATTCTGTGGGTAGATTGTCAACTGTGGGACCTGGTTGGAGTGAGAAGGTAGAAGTGATAATAGGTGAGGGGAGTGAGGAATTGTTTGTTGATGAGGTTTGTTTTTTTGCTACTTCCATAATGGTTTCTTTGAAATATTTGTTAAACTGGGTGGCAATATTTTCTGCATTATTATTATTATTAATAGTGGGGGGAGGGGTTCCTATTTTGCCTGGGTTAAGGATGTTATTTATTGAGGACCAGAATTTTTGTGGGTTTCTGTGATATTTGTCCTGTACATTGGTGGCACTCCACCTGCCAAGTACATCATTAAGGACTGTTGATGGCCCTAGTTTAAGTGAAACAGGGGTTATCAGTAATTAAGATATCGTTACCTTTCTCAGCCAATTTTTTGGCACAGCTTTCCTTGCTCAGAACTGTAGCGCTTCATGCAAATGTGCCGCAAAGGTAAACAGTGCTCAGCACTCAGTGTACATGCCCCCATGAAAGGTCACGCTCAGCATGGCGGCACACCACGCAAACATGTTCAAACACAATGAAACACATGTCTGAAGGTAAACAAAGCTTAGCAGACACCGTACACCCCCCCCCCCCCGCTGAGCACAGCGGCATGCCACGCAAACTCCAATTAGCTTACAAGTCCTCAGACACACCCCCCTTTGATGTCATCTACCTCTTCCGTGGACACCAACATGGTTCAGTGCCTACACAGATGGGACCTGCAGACACGGATACCCATTTGTGCTATTCAGTAATCCCAGCTCATTTGCATAGGGATCCATGCACATCACCTGAACAACAAAGTTGCAGGCACTGCCTCCTTAGCAACAGAACCATTCCACCATTGTAGATACTCCACACAAGGTACTATTATACATTACTGTCACATATTAATAACTTTGGTTTTTACAGTATTTTTTTATTTTTTTTATTCATGAAAGTATGTTTGCACAGTGCATTGCATGGAGCAAACATACCACAATTATTAAAAAAATTAAATTAAATTATTTTCCAAATGGTTTTGGACATATGGTGGATAGTTTTGCACATATCTGTCTGCTATGCTATTTCTGCCCATCTACCTGCCCTTTTATGGCCCCTGTTGTTTTTTTTTCTACATCCTGTACACGGAATTTTTCAGTGTACACTACGGACACCAACACGGAGTCTGCAGGACTGCCTATCTGCTTCCTGGATTGCTCTACCTCCCTCATTTGCATGCAGTTCACTTGCTTATAGGGTGATTTTCATGCCATGGATACTTTTGTGTAGGTGAGCTCGTGCACACAGCTCAGCTCTGTTTACTGGGTCGCACACCTTCTTACTTTCATGTAAGCAGTGTGCTACTATGCCTACATGGAAAAAATGTCTGTGTAGGCTTTATTAAATCCCTCCCTGTGTGTCAGCAAAGTTTCTGTCAACTGGCACTCACACAGTCAACAATTACCCCTTATTCTCAAACTTTAGAATGAAGACTTATAGATGGGCAGAATGATTTAAAGTGACAGCAGACGGCATTTTGGCATATATATATTTATATATATATATATATATATATATATATATATTTTTTTTTTTTTCCAGTGACAGTGATCCATTATGGAACACTGCATAATGTCTTTTAACGGCTACAGCTCCAAAGTCTTCAAAAAATGGATTTCCAGGATAAAAATCATTCTGGGACATTTATAAATGTATGTAGTGATGTATAAGTGGTGAACTATTGACAAAAGCACAGAGAAGATTAACACACATGCCCACAGCATTGCAAAATATATCTACTGTTCATTTATACTTTTCTCCTAACCATATAATTTCTGCTCTCCTTTATGGGTCTTATAACTAAGTGTCAAGATCTCTGAGATTTAATTAACATGAGTTAAAATGCATTAAAAACACCTGGCTAATCATATTCTTATATTAAAGTACTTATAACTCACGTTAGGAATGGCAGTGCAGCTCTGGACAGTCCTAGTTCACAGATCTGGTGGGGCGGAATTCAAACATATTTCAGGTGCTGTTGCCATGACTTTGGAGCCATGTTCATTTAAATTACATGATTTATTTCTCCATTCATGTTGTGGATCCTTCTGGCTGCACACATGTTGCATGAGTGTGAGGGTGGTATAAGACATATTACACTCAAGTGCTGTGATCTGTACACAATATCATTTGTGGCTCTGAATATCATTTACTGTTTTAGGCAGACCAAAGCATAGGATAATAGCTGTGGGTATTATGCTGTTACTGAGCCATGATCAGCTAAGCACAGCATCACAAAAAAGGAAGTTAGGCATGGCATTCCTGTTTTCAGTCCCAGTAGACCATGTTTGTGCCAGTGTAAAGTCTAGCAGCACCTCCACAGTGTGCTCTGTAATGTATACATTTGTCAATCAAGAACCATGCTAGGCAATGTCAGTTACATAAATGCTCTGTTCCTGGACTAATTCAGATGCACAGCAGTGTATGAAGTTACTCCAGGGAGGCATGCAACATTCTTGACTTCCACAGGACGGTAGTATGTGATTTTTTTTTTTTTTGTTTATTATTGCACAGTAATCCTATGCAAATGCAAAATACCAGTCATTAAGTTCACTGAGTCACAAAGTTCAAAAGAAAAAAGTTAGCTACACTAAAATGTACTCAGAATCCAGGCTGGTGACAGAGGTTGAGTAGGAGGCTCTAAGGTGTAATGCACCCTTAAGGAAATATTTAACAGTTCACCATGGAAACAGACAGACTCTAGGAATATGAACTACTGGTTATGACAAGAACATTCAAAGAACACAAAAAGACCACACTCCAGTTTATTTTTCTATTTTTGGTAGAAAAAATGAATAAACTTGGTTTTGATTGCAAAGGTAGAAATTATGGAGCTTCAACAAAATCCCTCATTGATATTTTAACAAAAAAAAAAAATGAGAAAAGTGATATGGCACTAATAATGTCTTCACCACAGACAAACCTTTCTTAATACCAGAGTGAAAAAATAAACTAAAATACTTTCAGATGTTACACAACTTGCATTCACAATTGAGGTCTCTTCAAACTACATGAACTTCAAATCAAAAGAAAAAAATGAAGTGTTTAGACATCACAACCAAAGCTTATCAAACACACACAGAAGTGTCCCTGTCATATGCTGAATCAAACTACCGAAGCTCAAGCTGAATTCATCCTGCAAATGAGACAATTAGACCAGAAGGAGTACCAAGAAAACAAGTCAAATGGAAGCAACAAGAAAATGATATGGCAACTTTTCTGACATACTTTGGGGGAGATTCCTAAACACTGTATCCCAGTAATCAGGACTGGTGCATATTAAAAATGCATCCAAACAAAAAGCGCAACTAAAATGAAAATCTTTATACACAATTTAGTGCTCACAGCTACAAATGCCCTTTTTAGGTTCATAGGTGTGTACATAGCTAATGGCCCTGGGGCCTTTACAAGCCTAGCCATAGGATTACCCTGGCATAGTGCCACCTGACCTTAGTTCCCAGTGCCTCTGTCGAGTAGAGCCATTGGAGTTATCCCCGGGGTGAATTTTCTATTTCCCATCCACTCATCAAGATTTCTCCTGAAGAGGGTCAGCAAGGTGCTCTGCTTGACATGTACGGGAAGTCTGTTCAATAGCATGGGCAGTCTCTGGGTTATGAACCTGTCCCTCCAGCATGTTCTGTTAATTGTGGTAATGAGGTTGAGGTCTCTGGAGCATGTGGTGCAGAGGGATTGGGATTTTTTTAAATGTAGCATTTCTAGCAGAGCTGGGTCAGACATGGCTTTGTAAGTCAAGCAGAGATCGCCTCTAAGTAGGCAAAATGAAACAGAGAATAGTTGGAGTTTTTTGAGTCTGTCAATATAGGAAGTGTTTAAGGCCTAGGATCCTCTTTGTGATGTATTTTGTGGCCTCTCCTGTTGTTGCAGGTGTCTAATGAGGTACATGCCAAATGGGGCACTGTACTCAATGATTGGCCTAATGAAGGAAGAGTAGAGGGAGACAATTACCTCTTTCTTCCTGGATGCAAAACCCTTAGTAATGAGATGTGCCACATAGAAGGACTTTCTGACCACAGTGGCAATGTGGTGATCAAAAGAGAGGTTGCTGTCAACCTGTGTTCCCAATCTCATATAATGCCTTCTGTGTTCAGTGGACTACCATCAATGTGGTAATTCATGGGAACTGGGTTTTTCCCAAAGGGGATGATGACACATTTTTTGGTATTGAGCTTAAGGCCATGGTTCTGACACCAGTCTCTGGTCTCAGTGAGGCCATTCTGTAGGATGTCAACATCACTTGGGGAGTTAATAATAGCTCTCAACTTGCAATCGTCTGCAAACTTTGTCAGCCAGAGTCCCTTTGTGATGGCCAGGACTTCAGAGAAGTAGATACCAAACAGGAGAGGACCCAGGACCTATCCCTGTGGAACTCCACTCGTAAATAGTCAGCAGTCTGACTTGGAGTCAGCTACTTTCATACTGTGGGTTCTATCTGTGAGCCTGATGCCAAGCTTAGAGAGTTTTTCTATGATTCCTGAGTGAGGAATGGTATCAAAAGCCTTGGCCAGATCCAGGTAGGCTGTATAAACCACCTTGCCTTCATCCACAGCTCTGGTGACTGACTCAAAGAAGTTGACCCAGTTGAGCAGGAATGATTTACCTTTCACATAACCAAACTGTGTGGGATCCAGAGTTTGGAGATTCCCTATACCCTTGTTTATTAGGTCCATGATAATGCATTCCATAGCTTTACATATCAGACTCGTCAGGCTAATGGGGTGATAGTTCCCAGGGTCTGTAGTCGCTCCTCCTTTGTGGAGAGGGATAACTGTAGCAGTGTGCCATTTCGCAGTGACAAAGTCTGAGGTGAGGCTGTGATTGAACAGGGCACATGGGTGAGGTGCCAGTTCACTCTGTAGTTCATGTAGAACACAACCAGGGATATTGTCAGGTCCCATAGAAGCTGTGTTCTTGGCCTTGGACAGTGA